>NW_007930858.1:369146-512796 GCF_000280675.1 Beauveria bassiana ARSEF 2860
TGTGTGTGTGTGTGTGTGTGTGTGTGTGTGTGTGTGTGTATATGTGAGAGAGGGTGCGAGACATATCTATGCCACATATTCAGGTGTTTTAATTCAACCTGTTATTCTAGATTGAGGCCCCGACTTTGCCGGGCCGGGCTCGCCGGTTAACCGACGGTGCGAGGGGGTTGCTGCATTCAAGTTGATAGCCCTTTGTTGAATATATTAATGGTTGCGCAAAACGGTATACCCAACTTTGAGACACAAAAGTGGACGATGAACATGGTCCTACAGTCCAATACGACATGTTTTGGCAGTGCTGCAGTGATTCTGTACTTTTTTCAATGACGCAAGAATAATTACAGTGTAATCAAAAAGATGGGTTTCGGTAGCAACGTACGGATAGGCTCCTGACAATTCAACGGTAGGATAATCTGTGCTTGGCAGCGGTTGAACTGCTTTTCCAGCGTGCTCTTCTTGTAACTAACATCTGTACCTTGCCGACGATGTTGGTTCTAATACCAAGGTAGGTACTAATTTAGGATTTCAGTAGCCTATTTATGGGCCGTGCATCCTGTTCGACATCCAGGTGCGGCGTCGCCCAAACATGGAAAGCCGTATAAGGGCGTTTGCGAGTACCCAAACAGAAAAAAAATGTGGCACTGTTACCGGTACTCTCTTCCACTTGCATGCAGGCTTGGCCCTGGGGAGACGGCGGCGGCGGGAATGTGCATGAAATGGCCGCAGAGATGGCTCCCGCGGCATTTAGCAATTCATATTTGCAATTTGCCAAGCTTACAATACCAAGTCTTTCAAGGCCGGTATCATGTGCCAGTTTACGGGTCAACTTGCACGACATTGTATATTTTGGTACATGGAAATAATTCTCTACGTCTCAGCAAGTTCAATGTATTCACTCCATCTTGTCGCTACGCGTGGTGAGGCACAGTGAGATTAAGTTGGTCTTTTCTACTGATACTATCCAATGACAGTTGACCAACTTGACTGTCCGTCTACAAGCACGGCAAGGTACGATGGTGGTGCTCATCAGTAAATCAGTAACTCCCAGAGCATCATGCTAGCGGATTCCCAGACAAGATACACGCCCCCATAGGTACCCTCCCTCCCTAACCTACGAATAGTCTAGTGCACCCGCCATTGACCAATCCTGAGGGGTCCTTGCAGAACCATATTTCGTCGCACAGGGATATAGAGTACTCAGAGACATTTTATGCTCGCAACGCGAGAACCAATGCAGTATAGCATTGACGTGGTTTATTTGACGCATTGCGCGCAATGACAATGATTCGACATTAAGAAAAAAAAAGAACTTTTTAAAAAACAGAACAGGAGAAACCTCGAGCAGTGACAAATGTGGCATAATCTTGTGAAAGCTTGCATCGTCTAATCCGTACCGATCTGGACGAGATCATGAACCAATTAAATAGTAATAATTAGCTCGCAATTACTCTGCCGCCGTTGCATCAGCAGTGGATAGTTGGGTGAGTGGCCCCTCGCTCAATGTTCCAATATCCACGGCCAAGACCCGAGACATGCACACCAGTGACACCACAGTTACCCAAATCCCCATTTTTCGGGAGGGCCACCCAAAAAGGCGATGTTTTTTTTTTTTAACCTTGCTTTGCTAATTATACACACATGGCCAGCAAGGATAGTACATTAGCAGCAAACACACACACACACACACACCCCCTTTCCTCGTTCCCCACCCGTGCTAACTGTAAATGGTAAAGGACACCGCGCTGGCAGCCTCGTTGCGACTCTGCTGGGGCCCCAGGGTTCATATGATGGGGGCTTTTGATTCGCCAGTGTACGAAGCAGATATTGCTGGGGGTCAGAACTGGTGTGGCAGGCATCCCAAACATGCCAAAATCTCTTTTCGCCCAGTGGATTGACAGAATAGACGACTGTGAGAGTGTCATGCTCGCATCTCATCTAGGTAGCCAGCCACCAGCATACACACACACACACACAGAGCACAGAGCTCGTGGCTCTGCGTGCCCTGATTCTCATCTCGAAGCTCAAGGCTAGGGCAAGCCCCCCCCCCGGGGACCCCTCTTCTTCCCCTCACAGGGCATCCGTATGTACTCTTTCCCCAGTGCCCAGCTCCTTTGAAACAAGGCAAGACTAGC
The DNA here is from genome assembly GCF_000280675.1 of Beauveria bassiana ARSEF 2860. Classification (NCBI taxonomy): domain Eukaryota; kingdom Fungi; phylum Ascomycota; class Sordariomycetes; order Hypocreales; family Cordycipitaceae; genus Beauveria; species Beauveria bassiana. The sequence goes on from NW_007930858.1 coordinate 371,279, forward strand.
GCCCCTGCGTCATCCATCGCCAAGGTCTCAGCAGTCATGGCCACACGTTTCTCGCAAGTTTGCAACCCACTCGCGTCAAGAGCCTCGTGAGCCTCTATTAGTTACTGGTAAAAACATATACCACGCGAGATTGTCCCGAAGCCGCACCTTGAATGCGCAAGCTGCAGGATTGCGCCGCCTCGACACAGGTTGTCCTGAAACATATGGATAGATTGACATGCGATTCTTCATCAAAATAAATGAGTCCTTGTTCAACTTTTTTTTCTGTGGCCTGTGCTCATGGAAAATGGTCTTATTGACGAGCCGTTTCGGACATGCCTTACGGATTACTCTGCGAGACCTTGCAGTTTTGCGTAACGACATAATACGAGAAGGCCTTGAAGCTATTATTGGCAATGTGCCCCGACGGCCGTGAATTGGATTGATTGAGTAATACAACGCTGAAAAGGAGTGAAAAGAGACGCCATCTTGTTCCCCATGTCGCCCTTGGCAAGTTAATGCGCAAGTAAGCCCAGTCACGCCGATAGAACATTCTTACTCTACTTGAACCATATTCCGTAACACAGTTCATGTTGCATAGCATTAGCAGCAGTCTGGAATTCAAATCACGACACCCTCTTCTCTTTTTGTTTCCTGCTTCTATACTTGCAACTTGCCACCTGTATCAGCTTTGGTGTCGTTTTGACCACGTTGCTGACATGAGAGTGCCCCTTGCAGGACTTGCTTGCCTTGCCGTGTCCGCGGCACAAGCCAGATGACTTGCTGCAAACATGCTATGCAGACATGCGTGAACATTTTTCTCGCGTTGCCGAGCGGCGACGGTCCGGTCACAAGGCGAATTCAAAAAAAAAAAAAACGTGGCGGTTCTTTTTCGTTTGGGCAAGGTGGTCCAATATGTTGCTCCTCCGCCTCTCATTGATGTTGCTGGTTGAGGAAACTGTAACCCCCCAAACAAAACTAATAAGTGCGCCCGGTTGAGGAGATGCAAGTTTATGCTTGCTGTCTGCGACATGGCACGGCGTCATCCCGCCTTGGCAGCCCTATGGAATTTTTTTTTTTTTCTTTCCCAACGTCGAGTCTGTCTGCCCGTCGTGGAAGAGCTCTTACCCTGTCATCTTGAACCTTGGGGTTTTGCCGGATTCCTCTGCAGTTTTTCTCACGTATATTTTAGCCCTGCTAGGTCGTAAAACAAATCAAGAGAATTGCCACTTTTCAAAGTAGCCATTTCTTGGCATAAGCTTTTGGCGCGCCTTTTGACAGTGGCACGAGTGGTCACATTCACTACTCCGTATGTACTTCATTTGGTGTACTCGGTATAGTCAGGCGTTTAGCAAGCAGACCACATCACACCCCAAGATCTTCCTCGGTTGCAACCCAAAAACTTGTGGTCCTCATCAGTCCACTTTTTTGTCCGTTTCGCAAACCCGTATTATCAGTAACTCTCTGCCTTGAATGGCGGTAGCTTGGATTGGTCTAGCTTCGATGCTGGTCGTTCGTTGTATCCAACGATGGCGGCCTCTATACCAGTACCATAACTAGTATAATGCCAGAATGCCTAGCACACACACAGACATGTCCACGGGCGCCATGCCTTCCCAATCCTGCGCTCATCATGGCTAAACCAACAGTTACGCACAGGAGGCTTTCTGGGTGAGTGGCCGTCGCTTCTGAAGGACAAGGGGGTGGGTGGTCTACTAGTGCAAGGCTATGAGGGGGTGGTGCATTTGGGGGCGAGGGACAAAGATCATCCCGTTGACAGTACCGGGAGGCCTGAGAGTCGGGCTCATGGCGCAGCTTGACAAGGGGAAGCACTGGCTCGGTGCCCCTGCAACTCTGATCGAATTGAATCATTTCCCAGAATGCCGGGTTCGGCCTGTCATCCTCCCCCCCTCCCCGTTGTACTGGAGACTGGGAATTTAGAGGAGAGTTTTGGATAGGCTGCCTCGCTGGCGGGGGATGCGACGGCGCCAACTTTGCTTTTTTGGGGCTTGTAATAGTCGGTCGCCGATCATGCTTGTTCCAGGATTAAGGACCATGTCTCGACAACAAACATGCAGCGCCACCACCACCCGAGTGAGGGACCAGCCCCGTATCTCCCAGGCAAATGGGAAAAATACAAGGCATTCTCCGTAACTTGTGCCTTGCCGCCATTTTTTTTTGTCCTCGTGAGCGATAACTTTGTATGAATTTAAGTCGTCCGGACGTAGACCGAGGGTATTCCACGCAGATCTGGCGGTTGACCGCCTGCAGGGTGGCTGGGCCGTCTGGCGCCGTCGTTGGTCAAAAGCCTCGCATCAACAGTGGACAAGGCAGGCCTGTCGGAGAAAAAAAGATATTATTAGTTTTCTTCTTTAATAATACGGAGTACTGCTTCAGTGCTTCCGAGTGCTCTTCAATCCCTGTTTTCCCAGATACATGCATACTGGGCGTTGCCAGCCCTCCCGAATAGTTGGTTAGCTTTTTGTTTAGCGCAGACGGGAAAAGAAGCTTTTTTGATTTTAACTAGCAAGTCGCATCAAGATGGTTTCGGTGGAGCAGCAAAACAGCGAAGCGAACGGCCCAATTCCCCCAGAATGGCCCGGGCGTGGTTATCCCTTCTTCTCGGTACCGAGTACAGTTTTATTATGACTGGTACCTCTCATCATCTGGGAGCGCTATGCGATAAATACGACAGCCGACGGCAAGAAGCTGCTCCACACACGATAACCACTTGTGTACTAGTATCAATAAACGGTCTTCAAGTGGCGGAGAAGCCTTTCTCAACCTGCCATTGGCTATTGGCGCCATTGGGGATTGGCAAGTCTAATATCAAGGGTGCCAGAGACGATGCTACCGCCAACCACTCAAGCACACCCTCCCTCTTCGCTCAAAGTTGCCGACTGGTCGGAATGCCTGCCGGTCGCCCGATTCTGACCAGGGGTACGGGATGGCTGAGACAGACACCTCGCAAGAAGCGGGGTCCCAGAGTTTGGCAGCAACTCTGTAGACTTGTTTCGTAAACTGCTGACTTTTGTTTCCATCGAGATTTCGCGCAAACCTTAGGGTAAGTTTTGTGCGGCGATTGACCGTGCCGTGTCCAGACTCTCTGTATTCTGTATCTTTGAACCATCATGTGATTGCTTTTAGAGTCTGAACACGGACTGTTCCGGCGCCATGTAGTTATTCACAAGGTTCTGTCAACCGAGTTGAGCAGGTACCGATGCGGCGGGTTGTGGGGGTAGATGGCGCCGAAGTACCACACCACAATTGAGTAGGTACGGATTACAAGGTGCACTTCATTTGTTTAGTCGCAGGAATAATACAGCCAATTAATAGTGTGGATAGGGCTCGAGGCTCAACACTCTGCCAGGCTGCCAGCCAGCCCATTCAAATCTGGACATTGAGACCGCCATCCCCTTTTTTGACCCAATATTCCCCTCGTCGGCTATCTCTCTCTCTCCTCTGGCCAAAAACAGTAAACGACAGTTACACCAAACAAAAAAAGCCAGGAGCCAGCACCGCGGTTCTGGATGGGCGGAGCATCATCATTGTGAGTTGTATTGCATGCACATCAACGACGCCGCCTTCTGCAACACACTCAGCAGCCACTCGCTGCGTATACACCCCACCTTCTTTGGTTTTGGTTTCTGTGTGTATTTTGGTTCTTGCTAGTCATATTGTACGAAAAAAAAGGCACACAAGTGTCTGCTAGTTAGCTCGTTTTCCCCCTCACCGTCTTGTGATAAGTCTGGATCGCCAAAGGGGGGGAGTCACAACGGCCCAAGTTAGTTTCCTTCATCACCGCCTGACTAGTTTTCGTAGTTCGTAGTCGCAAGGGTTTCCCTTTGCCAAACCACAACGGGTATTCACCAGTAGACGCTAAAAGCGCGCTACTTGGTTTCCTCGATAGGGGGGGGGGGGGTATGCCTAATAAATGAAAGTGCCTCCCAATGGCCGGCCAGGTGGTTCGCCCGGTCAGGCTAACAAGTTGCCTGGTTCGCGCTGCAGAAAGGCGTCCCGCGTCGTTTAATACAACAATTGTGTACAGAGCGAGAACTCGACATGTTCATCTCGGACTTCTTTTTTTTTTTTTTTTGGCAATCACACATTTCAGTATCCACGTAGTGGGCATAATAAAAGGCGCGCTTTCATCTTCCGGCCCACGGCCATTTTTCCGCGAGACTGTGCTGTGCTGCAGCACCCCTGCTCCCACCAATTCGCACAGAGTTTTTTGATTTTTCTACATTTGTTGCAGCAGCTGCCCATCGTTGGCCGTTTTTCTTTTGGGGAGGGGAGGCATTGCTGACTTGCTGCACAGCCTCAGCCCTACAAGAAACTTGGTGGTTGCCAATGCCACCACCCGCCCTGCCCTTGCCCACTCGCCGCGGTCCCCAAATTTTTTTGAAGGTGTGTGGGCAGAGAGCTTACTTTGCCCACGGAAATGGAACAGTCCGACAGCCGACGACGTGCAAAGTTAATCGGCTACGGCTTTCTTCTCCGTACATGTTTAAAAAAAAACTGGCTACGATGATCGGTCGGCGGAAATTAGGTGCTGAGGCCGGCCGTATTCTTCTAGTTAGTGGGGGTATTATGAATTCCTCACGCTGGGCTTTGCTGCCAACCCTATACTTGGGATTTTGTCGTTCAAAATGGAGAGGAGCCTTATTCAATGGGTAACAGCGAGCTAGTCAAGTTGCGACGGCTCATCTTGGGTGAATTCTTGCATGGTGTGCTGTTGCTGATGTGAATGAATTACCATGTATTAGGAAGCACACTCCCTATACGCTTTGGCTCATTCATCAATCAGAGAGAAGAAGTCTTTTCAGGTGATTCCCAAATAGAACAAATACCGATCTGGCCAAACGCAGCCACACAATAACCAGAAAAAACACCCCCATGTGTCAAGCCAATTCTGATGGGAATAAACCTCGATACCCTCGATATTATGAACCGTACGGCTGGATTTCATTCTAGAAGCAATATCGCCTCCCGGTATGCCTAGAACATGGTGCGTGAAACCGGCTGACCGATGTGCCGCCTAGCCTATTGTAGACGAAACACGCAACTGCACGGCACCCTTTTCCCCAGAGATCACTACAAGTTCTAGGCAGGCCAAGGTTCGCAGTATTTGGCCAGCCTGGGCGAACATTGATGATACATACGTGCATACACATGATACAATCTGCAGCTGAGAACGATGCACCGCGATGTCACAACACAATACACAATAGCAACACCGTCGCGTGTCTACTTTATTCTCGAAAAAAAAAGGAAAAAAAAACAAATAGAGGAGGGCCAAGACACACGCTGTGCGAGTTAGATACGAGGGAGAGAGCCCAGGCCTCGGAGCTTCCAGCCACAGGCGATGCAGGGTACCACCCTCCTCTGCCTCCTTTTCGACAATCTAGAAAATTCGGGGGCGAGAAACAGGTGGGATGAAGGAGAAGAAAAGGAAAGAAGAAAAGAAAAAAAAAAAGACCATATGGAGAGCGCCATCCAGGGCCGAGACTGACGGGCAGAGCGATGCGGCGCCGCTTCTGCAAAGGCCTGCATATGCAATCAATTCGAACGATTTATTGATATACTGATATTGCGCACGTGGTCTGCTACAGAATGGCTTACCCTTTTTTCTTTTCAGTTTTTTTCTAATTTTTTTTTCGGCCTTCTGTAATTCATGGATTGTGTCAAATGGTATCGGAGGCGCGGGTCCTGCAAGTCCCGGCAGATGGGCGGCTTACGGGCGCCGCCCAATATCGTTGCGTCAACTGTAAATTAATCCCCGTCAAGCATTCATTGTAGGACAGGTTCCGCACCCGCCTAGACCTTTGAGGCTTGATTGCCCCTCCCATGACGGACAAGGAAAGGCAGTCGTAGACGAGAAGCAAGTATGCCTCGTCGCGTTTGACAGCAACCAGGGCAAGGGGGGCAAGCAAGGTTGGACAACGGCTGTCTTTCTCTCGCACTCTCTCTCTCACACACACACAACTCACACACACACTTTTCTCTTCTATACACCCTTAACGGACTGGTTCCGTAGGATGCGTTGCGCCACTCTCTCGGGGAGGGGGGCGTAAAAGAGAAGAGATGGTGTGGTGTAGATGATGGATGAATGTGTGTGTGCAACGCCGCACCGCACAAATGCGCGCTACTCGTACAGCACCCGCCTGGTCGGACAAGCTTCGCCATGTACGGATTATACAGATGACTTTTCGCCAAAGAGGGGTCCAATTTCCCAGAGTTGCTGTTTTTTTCACTTGCAACACAAAGTTCGATTTCGAGATTAGGCGCGTGCCACGAATTAGAATAGACACGTCATGTCACTGCATTGCGGTGTGTGTCACACTTGAATCCCCACTAGGTGTAGCGGTTCAACTGGCGCGCGCCGTGGCACGAAACTTTCCTCGGACGCTGGCCAAGTGCTTATTTATTTACAAAGTATCCCGCCTCAACAAGCCTCAGCCTTGAATTCGCCCTTTCGAGACTGGTTTGGCCAGCCACGGGCGAAAAAGTAAATGGGAAAAGAGTTATTCAGAACAGCCTTATCCGGTGTTGAGGAGAATAAGGCGCATGATTGCCTCCTCTAACAAGGCATAGAGCCAAAAATTTGAGAATAGGACAATTTTGCTGTCCTAAACACCTAAGACGGTATTTTTCATCAGAGACAGAAGGAACAATAGCCTTCTGGAGCTGCTGTCTGTTGTGATGCGCACACGAGCTTCCATAAACGGCAATGCTCTCGCGAAACAATCTTTGCAGATTGGTAATACTACGTATTGAGACAAGATCAGTATTCATTGGGATGGTCTGCGAGCCGGGTTTTAGGACGGCGCATCCGTCGGAGCCGGTGCGGCAGAGCGCTGGCTGCTATTGGGCGAGGTTACGACAACCTGCCACGCTCCTTTCAAGTAGCCAGCACTGGCGGCAGCCTGCTCTGCTTTCTCGTACTCGTTGGGGGTGTGTTTTTATTTTTATTTTTCCCACTGAACATGACCGAGCTACCGAAAAGGATGTGTTGCCTCGTATTGGAGCAAGGACATGACTTCGAGACAGTAAATCGGAAAAACTTCCAGCAATTCGGTCTGACAGGCAACGACCCAGTGAAACAAAGCAACACCAGTTGCTACATACATCCTTGTTGGAGTCACTTGATTCGCTGCAGCGGGCAGTACGCCACAACTACGGCATACCAAAAGGCTTGCTTGCTCGCTGGCGGCCCTCCCCCCCTGGACTGGGCTTGGCTGGGGCAATTCTTTCTTGCCTACTGCAATCTGCAGAGTGAGGCGAGATGGCGGAGACGGAAGCCACTGCCACTGGGTCGCAAACCCCCCCATGCTCATAATGCATGTGGTAATTCCAGTGGCTTGCCTGGACGGACTTGGGTCCTGATGAGCGGAGAAACCTTCAATGTATGTAGGCCCTCGTCATTATTATTAGCGTCAACCTGTCAGTGAAGCAAGTCCCCATTCCCAACGGGATGTCTCCGGGCTGCATGGGAGCTTTCTTTTTCTAAACAAAGGGAAGAAAAAGCAATGGTGGAATATCCTTTTAACTTGTGCATACAAATTCTTTTCCCCTTTAATTTTAGCCTTGAAGTTGAAAAAAAAGGCGACAAAAGCTCACCCCCCTTGCAACAGGGCAAAGGACACAAGTCGTGCACGATGCTTGATCATGTTCTTATAATTACGGGCCGCACCCGCCGGTGCTTTTACAAGTCCCGATAATAATAACTACGGAGTATAAGTCGTTAAAAAAAAAAAAAGAAAAATGCCCGCGTTTTGGTACAGAGACAATGACGTTTTTGACTTGGTCCTGGCTTTTCCCCCCCCCTCCGATCTCCAGCCCGTGCTTTTTTCCCTGTAACACTCCCGTCCGACGACATGCGAATTCACAGCCTGTGCACATTTTGCCTACCAGTATGCCGCCCACCCCCCGGGGCCATGCATTTGTGAAGTGGGATTGCCAAGCAACAGCCCATAGGGGAAGCCCGATTCGAGAGAGACATTTGTCCCAAAAAAAGAGTCACAGTCTGAGTGAGAGGGGGTTCCAGCTCGCATGGCAGACGCATGTCTCACAGCCATCTGCACATTTTCCATGGGGGCCGGCCCGGTCAGTGAGCGAGGAGACCAAGAGACACAATTTTTTCGGTTCTCTCCAGACAGGTACAGTGAACTGTAGTTCCATTCGAACAAAGAGCAGCTCTAGTTTACAGGGCAGAGCGGAAACTGAGATGCCACTAATCCGGCCACCTCGTCCCCCCCCCTCTCCTCCAAAAAGGGTCTCGGGTCTTTTGCCCGCTTTTGTCTCGTTTACAGCGCGAACTGAAGGAAGATGGCCGCATGGCGGTCGTTCTTTGGCGTTTTCCTGCTTCGAACCAAGCACGCGTCGGGATAACTTGAGGTCCGGATTACGAGCGCCGTAGCATCGTAGTCAAAAGATGGCACCTCGAACTGTTGGAACTGATCCATATCTGGGACAGCGACGAGCATTCTCCAAAATACGGGGTTCTTTGTGCAATTTCGCACTGCTGATTTTTGTGAGAATAAACGATCACATAATACTGGGACTGACATGAAAATTGTGTACTGGTAGGCAAGAGCTCGATCGCCCTCCAGGGGGGGGGTTTCTGGTGGCCGGTCTGGCGGGGCGGTGGCCGGCGCCGCCACGCCCCTCTATCACTTTGGTACCTGGAAAAAAAGGCGCGCAAGCGGCGGCGTCGAAGGAAAAATAAACACTTTTGCTGGTTGGTCAAAGACAAGGTGTGAGTCGGTGGTCTCGCATCCCAGAAGTGTGTAGGCGCGGGGGGGGGGGCATTGAGAGACCACGTCAAAGGACAACTACCGACAGTCGAGAGACATTGATTGACACAATGACAAGAGGCACAAAGTCCGACGAATATAGGGCAACAATATCGCTCTCTTTGCTTTTTCTTCGGAGAATCTCGTAATGGACAATTGCTGAAAAGCAATCGCCAACGGCGGTCCCATCTCGATCCCCCGAGAAATGAGGTTAAAAAAGATGGATGCCTTTTAAAACGTCCCTGTTGCCTGCCGGCACCACCACCACCACCGTTGATAACTGACAAGGCATACTGTAATAATAACAAGAGCAGGCAGGGAGGGGGGCGCGACGGCGGGGTACCATCGGCGCATGCTATTTAGGTGAAGAGGCCGTTGGAAGTCCGCCAAGTCGCTAACAAAAAGCCCGCCCTGTCAAAGTTTCTCCAATGTGCGTGCTGCTGGCTCTCAGTCAGGCTAAAAGGTTGGCCCAGGCGGGCTCTCCACTCAACTGGCTTCAAGACTCCAGGTAACCAACCGTACGGATTATGGGATCGCTGGCACCAGCGGGCAAGTCCACAGTGCTAAATAGACGAGTGAGCAAAAGTGACCAGGGGGTCGGGGGGCTTCGACCTTGACCTGCCAGCCAATCTCATCGTCCCATCAAGACCCCAGAGCAACGGCGCTGTAAAGCTCCCTACAGGTACTAGCACCGCTGGAGACTTGTTCGCCTTGACACCACCTCTCTTGGCCTCTGTCCTCCGTGTTCCCACTGGCTGCCTCACTCTTCAACTTGCAATCGATTTTCGATTGCCCTTACTAGGCCCATTATGGTTCAAGTACCAGTCACCAGTTTGAATCTAGGCATTCTTCTTCTTCGCATCGGTTGCCTTTTCATCCACTGTGGTGCAGAAACTGGGGGGGGGGCGTTTTTTTGTTTTATTTTATTATTTAGCCTTTTTTTTTCTTCTCCTCCTTCTTTAAACTTGCCAACGCGCACGCGCGCGCGCGGCCCCTCTCTCATGACCTGCACCTCGCCCAACCCAATGCCTGACGAGAGGCGTCATTTTTTACGATTACACGTACATACATGGGTTCGGACTCGCCCGAATAGTAGAGCGTCTTATTCATGCATGCATGCAGATGTAGACAGGAAAAAAAGCATTCTAGAATGAAAACGGCACCGGCGGAGTGGCCGTGAGCACTGTATCTCGCTGCATCATGCCCCATAACATGGAGAAGTCGTCCGTAAGCCGGCAAGTAACCCACCAAAAAGCCTCGCTCCTTCTTTTTTTGACCGGCGTGCCTAATAAATCTGTACCAGTATCTTAGTTTATTCTTTCATACGCCCATCCACCCACACATCACACTCTGTGCCAGTTGCCACCACCCATCTCGAGCACACCCACCGCTCACCACTCCCAGCCTAGACAGCCGGTACACGCCCCTCCCCCCTAGTCATGGTTGATTTGCTCTTAATTATTAGCGTGACATGGGCCAACTGCCCCCCCTCTTCCCGGTGTGTCATGGTCCACGTACGTCGTCTATCCTGTCCTGTCCACCAAGACTTTGCACCCCCCTCCCAAGTGAACGCGGAAAGGGACCAAGAGAACCCACACATCCGCGCTGTCTGCCCTATCTACAGGGTGTTGCTTTAAACCGTTTCTTTACTTTGCAGCGCTCTCCCTCTCGTGTGCTCCGTCGACCAAAGTACAATGTCTGTAGTCACCAACTAGCATCTCGTTTCTTACCCCCCCTCCCCTTCCAGGCAGAGCAGATCCGCTCTTGGTCCGTCCTGCATAGGTAGCTTCGGGTCTATATCTACGTCGAAGCCCCCAACCCGCATCATCCCGCAGCCTTTTTTACAAACTTCAAGCTTTGGGTTTCCAATCTTGTCACCCTTTGATACCCTCATTATACAACGCTGCAACTTTGAGGTAAACCTGCATTTGTTGCGTGTACACGCCGTACTCGACTTACAACCTGCCATCCTCTCACTACTACTGCTACATCTCTCCCCCCCTCCCCAAGACTCTGTGGCACAATCACTGCGCATACACTCGCTCTTGTCGTTTCGTGCAGCATTCTAGTTTTACAGGACTAGAGTTGTCTGTCGGTTCAAGCCAAAAAGCATCGCCAATTCACTTGGATTCAACCCGTTGCCGCCCCACCACCATCGAATATCTTTGACGGTCCAGACGAGCACCAGACTGTGGAATGCGATAGACTTGCGCCTCTTCACCTCATCATCTCTTCTCTTGCTACCGTCTTGGTCGAAACCGAACACGCGAGCGCTCGTTCGAGGCTCACAGCAAGTCAAGGTTTCCCAAGTCTGACTGCGACTCCGAAATCCAGCCGCAATCACCGAAGGCGCCTCGTCTCTCAACAGTCACAAGTCGCAGAATGACTGAGCAAACATTTACCATGTTCCTGCAACAGGACGACAAGGACATGGCGCGATACCACGATGCCTCGCACAGCGTCGCCTTCACATCGGCCCCGATGGATATGAACATTGCCGCCGAAGCCTACAGCGCATACGCCGGCTCTCTCGCGACCACCATGGGCAGCCTCGAGCAGACCATGTACGGCACCGATAGCGGCGTTCCCAACTACGTCCTCAACAACCGCACCTCGCCGAGCGTATACCCCGACGATGGCGACATGCGACTGTCGTCTTCGGGCCTTTCGACGGCGTCGGCCCCGTCAGCACCGTCATCGGTCGTCGGATCACCGCAGTCGCACACTGGCCATTTGGGCGTACCCGAGTGGGCAAGTATGCAGCCGGGCATTGTGGGCGACTACATGACGGGTGGTGAGTACCCGACGTTTTCGAGCTCGAATGTAGATGATTTGTCGACCTTTGACTTTACACATGCCAAAACTTTTGTTGGTGAGTTCCTTTCCATTACTTTTGCCTTGTTTTTTTGCCCTTTTACTGCTCGTCTTTGTTCGCGCAACGACTCTGGTACACGTTTCGGTTCGTCTGTCCCCCCCTCCCCTTTCTCCTTGAAATACGACGGCGCAATTCTTCTCAAGCGAGAAATTGCACCGATCAGGCTCCGGCGGCCGTTGTTGTCGTGTCTGCGCAAATGTGGCACCGAGGCAGCGAGCGTCTTGCGTGTGTGTGTCTGTCCCGCTCCTCTTCGTTGCTGCAAGGTCATGTCGGTCTACCTAGCGTGCATCGCCGAGCCACAGGACCCGCTTGCCCCGGGCCAGTTCAGCTGGCCACTAGCACAGCCTGCGCCACAGTTTTTGTGCTCGATTGAACCCGGTTGAGTGACCTGAGTGGCTACCAGTTTGGCGGTGCTTCGGGAGGCCTACCCAAGTATTCTACACTTTTCCCTACCTTCCGACAGCCTTCGGTCATCATATTGGCTCGCTCAAAGTTCGCTCCTGCAGCGCCTCTCTGACTGCAGCGCAAATCCTCAGCCCTCTCCAATTCTCTTCGACTCTACTAGAAAAGAGGCAAGGTATCTCGGTACCTTGCACACGCAAGGCCTGTCCTCGCATCTTTTCTACTTGCTCATGTTGCCTATATTGCTCACATATCTCACGTTCATCATCATCCGATCAACCTATCCTTTTCATCACCTCCCATCAACAGCCCCCATTTAAGAGGGCCTTCGGGTCATTTAGCCAACCGAGACATTACCGTGGCTGCCCACCAAGTCCACTGCCTACCTATCCACGCTATCCAGCGCCCCAGTTACCAGTACCCGCTGCATCAACTACGCTGCACGTTTTCTCTCTTCAGTCTTTTGCATTTGTCCATATCTATTCAGGCCCCTCTTCCTGGCTGGTTGCAAGCTCCAGCCACGTCCACAACCCTCACACCACTACTGCACCTTGTTCAATTTTCTTCTCTTTCTCTCTCTTTACATGCAGTCCAGACGTTACAGCTCCATCATTCCGAGCATAGCTTCTTTAAACATCAATTCGCTGCGCTCCGGTGCTCTGCTGTGGCAGCCTTACTGACAAGATGAACCCGGCTCCAGATCCCTCATTGATCCACCCTGAAATTGGACAGCCCAACCCAATATCCTTCTCGCCATATGACGCAGGATTCCATCAACCCGTCCACCCATATCCCGCCTCTCCTTCGCTCGCCGCCTCGCCTCAACCTTCGATGATGCGCACCAGCTCCTCTTCGCCCTACCTTCATAATGGCTCCTTCCAACAAGCCTTCTCTCACAGCCCCTACGGCACTCCCATGGACCCCACCGGCCGTCGCCCGAGCATGGCCGGCGGCTTCATCTCGCCTGGCTCTGCCGAGTATCCTTCCGGCGACGAGAACAAGGAGCGCCAGCGATGCACTTATCCTGACTGCGGCAAAGTCTTCAAGGATCTCAAGGCCCATATGCTCACCCACCAGACTGAGCGCCCTGAAAAGTGCCCCATCCAGACCTGCGAGTATCACGTCAAGGGCTTTGCTCGCAAGTACGACAAGAACCGACACACCCTGACCCATTACAAGGGTACCATGGTTTGCGGCTTCTGCCCTGGTTCTGGTTCGGCTGCCGAGAAGTCGTTCAACCGCGCCGACGTTTTCAAGCGCCATCTGACAACCGTTCACGGTGTCGAGCAGACGCCACCAAACTCTCGCAAGAAGGCCCCCACCGCCATCAACCCTGGCAAGAAGCTCACCGGTTACGCTCCTGACGCTACCGGCAAGTGCAGCACCTGCTCACAGACCTTCTCCAACGCCCAGGACTTTTATGAGCATCTGGATGACTGTGTTTTGCGCATTGTTCAGCAGGAGGATCCCGCCGAAGCCATCAACGCCCAGCGCCTCGCCGAAGTGGAGAACGATAGTAGCGTTCACCAGACCCTGGAGAAGAACAACCTGCCCACCGTCACTCCCACCAACCACTCTACTCCCGGTGAGGATGATGAAGAGGATGATGACATGGAAGACGGTGAAGATCGCCTCAACATGTCACCCAAGAAGAAGATGGCCCTCACAAACGGCGTGTCCAAGTCACGTGGCTTGACACACTCGCGCGGCGGCGTTCCCTTGATTGGGAAGACACGCGGTCGTAAGAACCGTAAGGATTATCCATCCTCTTGGGGCTTCGACAAGGGTCAAATGACCATGAAGAAGCGCATCATGGCCGTCTTTGACGGCGGGCGTCGCCTAGCCAAGGACGATTTGATGCTTTCCACCGACCGTGAAGTTCGTCTTAAGCTCTCAGACGGCAAAGCTTACGTCACCGACCTGGACGTGCAGACCATGAAGCGCGCTGAGGGCTTCCTCAACGCCACCGACGACGAAAAGGGCCCCTGGATTTCTGATGACCCTACCGAGGAGCAGATTCTGGAGATGCAGAGAGTGCAAGAAATCCTCAGTAACACCGAAACCACCACGGAAACGACTCCCGCTTCTTCGTAAACATTTTGACGACGAAGCGCGGAATGATATGACTTGCTGTGCCTCGCCCTCCAGTACACGATTTGCGAGGGCGACTTGCCAGAACCATTGTTCGGCAAGTTTCGGCTTTACAATGCATTGCGACGAGGCGAACCCAAACTTTTTTGATGTCATGAAGGAGTATTGGGATATATTTATAATAGGAACTTCTGTTCCACCTTGACGGAAAGAGTCGAATTGACTCGCACTGCACTTTCCTCAATAGGCAAAGGCCAGTGCCATGGATTGATACCCTGTTCTTGTTGTCTGTAGTTGCTTTCTTGAGCGGGATTTTCTGCATACTGTTTTTGAATGGAACAGATGGTTGGCGTTTATGTATTGCTCTATATTGTTTTACAATCTTGGTTAAAAAGGACTCGCCTCGGCTGGTTGACCAGCCCCGGATTTCTATGCATCAGTTGGAATTTTTTTTTTGGATTTTTTTTTTGCTTGTTAATACACTCACCTCTGAAGCAAACACCTAAGAACCACTCTTTGTTTCCCATGTGATTTGACCTTGGCCCGCCACGCGAGACGATGCAAGGCACGTGAGTTCATGCGTAAATGTCCGTGTCATTGCCGAGTGTGGTAGGCACCTCAACCGCTGCCTGCCATACCGTCCGTCGATATCTGTGCAATCCATGTCGCTTGACATCTGCTCATTGGAAAGTAAAGTATGCTTTCTGCGAGATGGGAGATCAGTGGCGGCGGAAGGCAGCCCATTATATACCCAAAGTACACAATAGCTGCCTCCATCCTCCGAGATAAAGCCATCAGCGTACGTGCCAGACGCCTCAGCTGAAAACAATAATTGATAGTAACCCTGATAAAATCGCAGTACAAGCTCGAGTTGCCCGCCCGGACAGAACGCTAGTAAGAGTGATCAGCCAGTTGCCACGCCCATCCTCTCGCAGACTGCACAAACCGGGCATAGTGAGTACAGAGTAAGCTTTCACCCGGCCGGCAAAGGCATTCAGCATGTGATCTTGTGCAAGACAAACGTCTGGGGAAAGACATGAAAAAAACAAATAAACGGTGAGACAGCTGGGGTGTTTAGGCGCAAGCTCTTTTGGAGTGTTTTGTGGCTTTCAAGTTGTGTCATGGGCTGATTTCAGCTGGATTTAAGAAAACACTCTATTCAAAGCAGAATCTATTGGGCCGATTCGGTGAACCAGCCGAAAGTGCCAGCGTGGCTGCCTTTTTCGCTGGACGGACAGCCAATGGGTTTCGGGTTAGAGGCACTTGGTAAACGGAGGTGCTATGATTTGGGTTTAAGACGCTTGCTATTATTGATATGTACGAAGATAGAAGACGGAGAAACTAAGGCGATTGAGACACGAGAGTAATTACTTGGTAAGGGGGTTCCTGTGCCACAAGCGCTCTAGCGCGTCAGGCTTCGTAAAATGGCATCTATTTTCGTGGAGAAAATTGGTATCAGAATGCCATCCTGGAATCGGTGATGAGCTTTCTGTAGCGGAACTCAGAGAAATGCATTAGATATTGGTGTTAACGTCACCAGCTCCGTTTCACCCGCCACCGTTGGATCGTCACGTGCCTGGGGTGACTAAGTGCGTCATTGGAGCTCCCCCCAAACCGCGAACCACTAACGTGGCTTCTTGAGAGTTACCTTCAGCTGCCTTGAAGCGACTTTCCACCTCTCTCGTCGCGCTTGCCCGAGAGCTCCAAAAATGGGGATCTAACGGATTTGAATAGCCTATTGTTTGGATATTAACATCAAAAGTCGTGTGCCAATGCCCAAGATGCGTCTTGGATGGTACGCCGGGGTAAGCTCGCAACGTTCGCGGCTCGCGCCTAGGGGGCGCCATCAAATGAAACATGGTCGTTAACAGTCAGTCTTTAGGCGTCAACAGCCCTCGCTGGTGCTGTTGTCTTCTCGGCTTTTCAGCAGAGGGCCAACTTTTACTCGGCAATGGTCTACCTATCGCAGAGCAATTTCTGCTTGCTAGTGAGTTACGCTGAGCCACCTTCTGCAGGGCAGTGATGGTCTAATAGGAATAACACAACAGGTCTTAATCAACTTCACATTGCTTATCTACGGAACCATTGTATACGGTATTTCTCAGCTGTGCTGGGGAACGCTACGAACCGCCGAAGTCGAGCAACTTACGGAACGAGCCTGGTTCGCCATCACTGAAACATGCCTAGCGATGACTATATTCCGCGATGAACTCGGGGCATGGTTCCTTGTCATGTTCACAGCCCTCGTAACAGGCAAAGTCTGGGGCTGGATAGGAGATGGGCGAGTCGAGTTTCTGGAACAGCAGCCGCCGGCTAACCCTCGCCTCTTCCATACTCGTCTGACTATTTCGCTCCTCATGAGCTTTGTCTATGACGTTTGGATCCTTCGCTACTGCATCAATACCGTTATTCAAGAGGCCAGAGCTGACATGATGGTCATGTTCCTCTTCGAGTTCGCCGTTCTAGCAACAACGTCCGGGAGATCAGGAGTCCGCTATATTCTATCCATTATTGAGCAAAAGATGATTCAGACACAAACGCAAGCGCGTCTCCTGGAGCGCAGGCAAGAAGTCAGGGAACAGCGAGATACAATCATACGACAACGCGAAGAAGCGGCTGCCAGCGGCCAGCCAATCGAGACCGAAGAGCCTCTGCCCAATCCAGACGACATTGATGAGATGGACATCGAAGTACCTGGCTGGGCGACGAAAGGAGAATGGGTACTTTGGCTGGATCTTCTAACAGGTAAGCCGCTGGTGAACACATGGTCTTTGATTTTGTTACTGACCAATATATTATAGACACGCTGAAGCTCGTTCTCTATGTTACCTTCTTCGTCTTGTTGACGATTTTCTACACGTTCCCGATACACATCATGCGCGACTTGCTCATGACCGCTAGAGACTTTTTGAAGCGCCTCAATTCGGTCTTGCGATACCGTCGAGCCATACAAGAGATGAATAGATACCCAGATGCTACTCAAGCTGAACTGGACCAAGAGAATACTTGCATCATCTGTCGAGAAGACATGCGTGTTTGGGATCTCAATGCCAATCCGGGAGCGCTCGACCGAATTCGACCCAAAAAGCTACCATGCGGTCATATACTTCACCTCGGGTGCCTCAAAAGCTGGCTCGAGAGGCAGCAAGTCTGCCCAACATGCAGAAGACCCGTCACTCCGGATCGAGTGCCACCCACAACCAACAATGCCAACCGCGCTCCTGTTGCGCCACAGATACCCAACAATGGACTGCAAGCCGCTCAAGGGGGGCCTGTCCAGGAACCTCGATTTGGCAGATTTGCATTAGAGCAGGCACTGCACGATCCACCAGCTCAAGCTGGCCCGAATATGGACGCGCTTCGCCGGCCGGTCAATGCGGCTCCCCAGGCTCCTCAGCGCCGCAATGCACCACATGTACGACCAATGCAAGATATACTTGCCATACTCAGAAACGAGGGGCAGCCTCGCCAGGAAGCAGAAGAGCGCATGCGCCGACGTTGGCGTCGTGGCTTCCCACAGGATCCTTCAGGCGTGCAACCAGAGGCTGATCCATCTCAATCGCAATCAGCCCAACAGCAGTCTCAGCAAAGTACAGGAGATCAGCCTGCATCGGGCCAATCATCTCAGCCTTTTCAACTTGCCCAATCTGCGAACACACAGGGACATGTATTGCCATCTGCCGTACAACATCAGACAGATACGAACCCCCAAACAATGTTTGCAGCTTCACAGTCCAATGCTTCGCGTCACATCCTATTGAACCAGAGCTCCGCCTTGAGATCACACAGGCTTCGAACGCTTTCAAATATGTACAGCCAAGCCTCTGTGTTGGTCCGCCAAGAAGCTGAGGCTCTTCGTATATCCAACGAGCAACTGCAAATTCTTGGACAGCTGGTTACTGAGCTCGAGCGGTTAGAGCTGTTGCAGCACGAAAATGCTGACAGTCTTCTCCCTGGCGCTGAAGCCCTGGCGCATGATCAGACCATTCAGAGCTCAGCCGAGTTGCGCGGCAGCAGAAGCGTACCTTCACGGACGCAAAGTCCCGTCATGATGAGACATGGAGCTACCTCGTACTCTGCAGCAATCCCTGCCGGTAGTCCCGATCTGCCTGACGGCGTCGCCATTCCTCCTGGGTGGACCTTGATGCCGTTGCAAAGGTTGGATAGCCAGCACCAGGCTCCCCCTGCTAGCACACATCGCTCGTCGCGAGCATCTTCCGCTGGCCCTGCCACGACTCCGCACGGCGAAGATGGCACGTCCCAACTTCCGGTTTCACAAGCTCCTACGTCGCAGCCATCCCAACGAACCAATGCTCATGTTTTGGAACGTATTCCCGGTACGACTAACTTCCGCATCAGTGGATCCAACGGTGCGGGAGCGAGGTCCGAGCCGACAGTTGTTTCCAACGACGCGCCGGCCGACGCGCAGCCGGGAGCTGTCTCGGCACAACAGCAAATCCTAGATAGGTCCTTCGGTCGAGGTCGAGGCGGAGAGTCTGGGCCTGGAACGAGGCCCGACAATTCGACACACAGCACCACTGTTACATCCGACGCAGCTGCATCAGCTGAGGCGCCGCCATCTGCTACCGCCGCAGCTTCCAATATTCCAAACTGGGGCGGGTCTTCGCAGCACTTTGGCAGTGCAGCGAGGTCTGAGTCTATGGAGAACGGAACCGGTGTAGCAGTGGGAGAGGCAGCCTCCCTAGCAGCGGGCAGTACCCAGTCTGCAGAGGATAGTGACCAGAGTAGGGGCGCCGCGTCTCCATCATCTGAATCCGAATCCGATGACCAGGCGGAACCTGCTGAAGGCAGCAAAACAGCAGGTCGGGCTGTTACCATTGAAGAGGTACCCGATGAAGAGGATGACTGAAATGGCTTATATTTGTAACAAGCGCGGTGATGGTAGTTACGAGATAGGACGCAAGACATGTGTATGCTTTTTTACCGGTTTCATAGCGTGGCATTTGTTTTCAACATGCCAATGATGATGTGTATTATTTGTTCCGCTTCCATGCCGCGTCGATTGTGTGATTGTGTGTTATGTTGAGATTACAATGGAGTTATGAAGTGCGTAATTGTACAAGCTAATAATGTCTGGCCGTTTTTTTACGTCGAAGAATGAGTGAGGCACGAAACACGCGCAACCCAAAGATAGTAGGATAGTAAAATAGGATGAAATTGAAAATGTACACACGGTAGAAACAGCCAATCCTACCTAGCCTTTCTTATGATGCACAACAAGAATGGCAATATAGTGTCGAGTTAGGAAAGCAAATCAAGAAAGAAGAAACAAAGCCGCAATGAAAAAGAAACAAGGACAGCGCTCAACGTAACACAAAACATAAAAAAAAAAAACATGCAATACCGACACCATCAAATCGCGCGCTCTTACCATGAAAAAAAAAAATCATTATGCACTTCATATACCGTTTTGACTGCCTAACCTACGCGGGGCCGCCATCAGTCAGTCTGCTTGGCGGCGGCTGCTAGGTGTGTGGTGTCGAGAGAGCCTTTGGGCGCGACCCCGTCGGCCTTGATGGGCTTCGGGCTGAGCACGCCGGGGCTGCTCGTCGGCGCAGCAGGAGCAGGTGGCGGAGACTCGTTGAACATGCCGAGAGAGTCGCTGTCGGCGCCCGAGAGTCGCCGCAGCAGCTCGTCGGAGTGCTGAGCGGCGAGTTTCTGTAGCTGCTCTCCTGGGTTCTGTGTTTGGGTTTGGTTAGTTTGAAGGGCCAGCTTTCGAACAGAGCAACAAAAGATCCCATGCATGGACATCTCTTTTTGTCAATCCCTTAGGTACTTACCCATTCGGATTGTGCAGGTACACCGTCTGCAGTAGGTACTGTTGTTTGGGCGATGGCGTCTTTAGTCCTGGCATTTTCTCCGTCCTCGCCCCAGAATGACGGGCGACGGACGGGCGCGGGTGTAACAGGCAAGCTGGGTCGCTCGGTTTCGGTGGGAAAGTCTGTGAGCTTGAGGCCTGGAAAGCTGAGCCTCTTTGGAGAAGCTGACTCGGGCAGCACATTTCCAGCCTTGAGCCCTGGTAGACTGACCTGAGAGCTCTTGCCTCGGCGATGGCCCCTGGTGCGCTCGACGTAACGACTAATCTCGGGAACATCGTCCCACGCATTGACCACAGTGAAAGAGCTCCAAACGCTGGGGGAAGTTGCAGGCTTAGTAGGAGATGAGTCAATGGCGGGAGCGGTAGTCTGTGGCGTTGCTGCCCGAGTCTCTTTGTCCTTGGCGTCTTCTTCAGCAGCTGGTAGCTCGCCGGGTGCAGCAGGAAATGACCGTGATGCCTGAGGTTGTTGGCCTTCCCAGGGAAACACGGGCTTTGGCGGCTGCGCTGGCGGTGCGGGACGCTCTTTCGGAACCTCGTACCACATGTCTTTGGGCGGACTCGGGTATCTTGCGGGAGGGACAAATGGCTTGACATCCTGGGACATGGCGTAATGGGTATTTGGAAAGTTTTGGGCTTCTGGCCTCGAATCTCTTGGGGGAGGCTGTCTGGAATCAGTTAGCAGAGCATTGACCGCTTCGTTTGCCAAGTATTTCTTACCGCTGAGCGTCCCAGCTCTGGTTGCGCGAATGAGACTTCTTTTTGGTCTCGTGCTGATGCGTCGGCTCTTGTACATGTATCTGAGGCAAAGGCTCTGTAATGTTTTGGTGTGGCGACTGCTGCTGCTGCTGTTGGGGAGCAAGGTGGACTTGGATACTCGGTTGCGCGGGTTCGCTGTCGCCTCTTGATTGATCCCATTCATGCTGTTTAGTAAGTGTTGGTGAGTTGAGCTATATGAATCGAGCCGCAAAGGCAGAGCGCCTACCTGTGCACGGTAATGGCGATCATAGACTGACCACCACCTGCCCACCATCTCACCGTACGGAGAGGCTCCATGCGACGCATGACGGCCCTCGAACCAAGGCTTGTTTGGGCCGATAAAATGCACCATGTTGATGCTAGACTGGAAATGACGATATGCTGGCAGATACTGGTAATGCGCGGAAGGTGTGACGTTGTAGGTAAAGGAAAGGCGATGCACTGTGTTTTTGAAGTACATGTTCAACAGCCCCTGGTCTGCACCGTCAAAGGAGATGCCGCGCTCCGCCATGGCCAGAAGAGCATAGTAGTCTCCCAAATTGGGAACCAATACCATGACACCAGTGTTGAATAGGTCCGGCCACCCAATGTCTGGCGCGGCGCCGAAAGAGTGCTGGAGCGCAAAGAGCTCATCCGGGGCGCGATAGGCGACGACATCGGCGTCTATGTATATAATCTTGGAGAATTGGGTCTGCTTCCAGAGATTGATCTTTGTGAATGCAGAGTCGAGATCGGGACGGTGCATAAGGTAGAGGTTGGCGCGGTGCTCGTTACGGATTCTAGGGACGGGTATGACCTGATCGAAGACGGCCCGGAGCTGCGTGATGGAGTCGGCGGAGACGCTGTCGAGGGTGAAGAAGACGACGAGCTTCCGCGCAGTACCTGCATCTCGGAGAGAATGCGCAAGGACAAGGGCACCTATAACGATGGGTCGGGACAGATTAGCTACAGTGCGGCGAGGTTTGGGAGAAGGTGTTGTTGGCCTGGTGGGCTTTGCGACAATGACGTCGGCCACTGACCTGGGAGATACGAGTCGGTCAATAGAAGCTGGGAGGAACAAAAGAGTATTAGCTTCTGGGGGTCCATTGGGCCAGATAAATTGCACGGCTGGGTTGACAGATTATCATACCGTCGCGTACACTTGCTCTCCGTCTGCAACGGCCGCCATGGTGACGTCGGTGAGGTAGGAGAGGTGAGGCGCTAGATGTTGTGAGAGACGAGCTACTGCTTGTTGGTGTGGTCTCGCGCTATTGCTACCCCCTAAAAGTTGACGTGTCTGCGGCGACTGGAGCGGGAGATGTAATTGTCGGCGCGATAAATGTCGACGCTCCGGCCCTGTCCGCCACTCGGGAGGATGTTTCTGCGCTTTAGGAAAAAAAAACGGTGGCGGAAAAGACAAAGGCGAGGTTATTCAGGCGAACTGACTTGGGGAGATGGTGACGTCTCAATGTGGAGGTGGAGGCGAAGTGGGTAGGTAGATAGCTTTACTTTGTAGGTAGCCGTTGCTGGGCTGTTTGCCCGCGGTACAGGGTACTTTGGTAGAAAGGAACTATTGATAATGATAATGCTAGGTTGATGTGTTGAGGGAGACTGACTGAAATACGAGCTAGATGGTGTATCACAAGCTGGGTATTCGTGGCTGCATGGCACTGGAGCCCTTTGATTGCTACATGGGTTGGCTAGGTTACAGTACGTCTGTGCTGCAGGGACAAGACGATATTTCTGGACAAATGTTGAAAGGATGAGTATTTCTGGACAATGTTGAGAGTATGAAAGAATCATGGTGATTATGGAATGTCTGGATAATTACTGTAAATTCCTTTAGAACCGCTCAAAGCATTCAAGAGCAGCTCTGTAGATACTCACTGGGCTGTCGCCAATTGTCTGGCCATCTAGGTGCCGATCAAGGTGCCGGGCTGGTACCAATACGTAGTTGGCCTCGCCTCAACAAACCGATTGCTACCATGCTGATTGTGCATGAATCCTTTCGGGTTTCTCTATTCTCGTCAACGTGTAAATCTATCGGCCATCTATCGTGCAGTTTAAATTTAGAGCTCCAGTTTTGTGGCTCATGTCAATCATGCATGCATTTGACCTTGGCCAACCCAAGACATGTTCATCATGGCTTCAACCTAGGTCATGCCAACACACCGCTATGCACCTTTTCTCGACTCCAAGCTAAAGGAATCGGTGTCAGCATTCCGCTCATCTCGACAGGCAACATACATGCATGACCCAACAAAAAAAAAAAAAAAAAAAAAAAAACTTACAAGTCGAGAAACAGCTTCCACAAGATGGAAAAGAGAAGGCCTTGCAGACCGTTGCACAAGATGCGCGTCGAGAGTCCCCGGCCAAAAAGGCCTGATACACCGTCGCCCTGAATGACCAGCTTTGCTGCTTTGGCTAATTTTCACGTCAAAAAGATGATATCGCCAAGGTTGGGGAGGAGAGGGGGGGGATATTCGCTGTCCACTTCTTACTGTAGGAAACCTGCGTCTCGTTGACTTGGCGATACGTCTTGACCACTCGCAACGAGTTTGATACGCAGTCAGATACCAATGAGGCAACAAAGCCTATAAATGCCAGACGTAAAAGCCAAAGAAAGAATTGGTCTTTGGGTGGCTCTTTGATGGCTTCGCTCAATATATTGTACTGCCGAGACAGAAAGATTTGTCTGTAAGTCTAAGGGCTTCCTTCATTCTCCGTAGCAAAAAAAACATACCGTGGCAAACCATGGGTAGTGTCCCACAAAGGTCGCTCCCGCAGTCGCAAATGCTCCCCACCAGAGTGTACCGACGCCGTGTTTCTTGATGCGCTCGCGGAGCAGAGCCCTGCCCTCGGGGCCTTGTACTTGAAGCGTCGTCTTTAACGTGTCGACGGGGGTGAGGATCATTCTGAAAGCGGCAGCGCTGCTTAGCATTAGCTGGCGAGACTTGCAAAACTACTTCCTTTCTTAGTCATACCAAAGAGAGGCGAATATGGTCTTGATGAGGACTGGCAAATCTTTTAGGTATGAATTTGACTGGAGTAGCGCGAGGATACCGGCATTGGCAGCAGTGTCGCCAAATCTCGAAACAGGGCCTGTAACCAAGTCTTAGTATTATCTCTTTATTTCTTCTTTCTCTCTTTTTCTTTTTTTCTTTTTTTTTTCTCTCTTCTTTCTTTTTTTCTTTTTCTCTTCTTTTTCTTTTTTTTTTGTAGTAGAACAGAAACGTCCATCTCATACCTTGGATTAATGCTGCCCCAATGCCGTCGTAATAGCGGCCCAGGCCTCCGCTGGTGTACAAGGTCGCGCTGGCTGTCGAAAACGAAGTTCCATACCGGTATTGGTAATTCATAATGGTCCGAAGTGGCTGCCATTTCCTTATTTAACCCTATTCCGAGCAGGTCCGAGAGAGAGAGAGAGAGCGCGCGCGCGCGACGTACCATGAGGAGCAGCACCTGGAGAACCATGGCCGCAGCACCACTCAGACCGCCGCCAAGGGCCTTTTTCAGCGCCTTTTTGAAATCAAACTGGCCCAAAAGTAATGGCGTATTGAAAGATTAGAAGAAGAAAAAAAACATATATAAATATATATTTTTGGTAGGGTGAAATTCAAATCACACTTACATCGACATCGCTGCCAGCATCGATCCAACCTTTGACAAAGACGACGGCGATGCCGACGGCGATGAGCCCGGCTAGTGCTTTTAGAGAATATGATAGGTAGGGCCGTGGTTGGGCTTGTGCAGCTCCCGCCTGCTCCTGCGCATGACTACTCTCCTGATTTATTAGCAGAGGAGTTTCCTCGCTATGCGCTTCTTGTTGTTGTTGTTGACTCTCGACATCATCACCATGGGTAGCCATCTTTTTTGAGATGCTCGGTCAATTCACGCGGGTTGACAAGGGACGGCCATGTGAAACTGGGCAAGTCTATCAAGTCAGTGAGTGACTGAAGCCGCGAATTGCGGGCTGACAAATGGGGTGGGGGAGGAAATGCAGCAAAGTACTAAGGTATGGTGCCATTGATAACCATGTACACTGGGGAAATCGAGTACTCCCGATTGGGACGCTTGACGGGTGATGCAATGCGGGTGCATATGGCGAGCCTCTCACTCTTGAGCTAGAAAGCGCCCCTTCAACCCCCCCCCTGGGGTTCCACTGCTGATACTCCCTCTGGAGGGTTGAGCAGATAAAAACAACCAATCTGAAGTAGAGATTCAATAATAAGCTCGGATGGAATCTAGCTCATGGCGGTGGGAATGGAGTAGGTAGGATTATCTAAACGGCCACCGGCTGCGTGCTTCTTCTGCTCGTATTGTAACAAGTCCGTTCCTGCAAGAGCCGGACGTCTTTCTACACACATCATCGCATGTAGAGAGCGTTTTGCGACAAAGAGATGAACTCGTCGTCTCAGGTTAGAATACAATCAGTGGCCATTATTGGCGCTGGTCCGTCGGGTATTGTCAAAGAATTCTCGCCCGCCAGCTTGCCCCAAGGACATTAGCACCCGGCTAACTTTTTCTTGTCACTTACAACAACAAAAGGCGCCATCGCGGCGGCAGCACTCAAGGCCGAAAACTACTTTGACCGAATCCGGGTATTTGAGCGTCGCGAAACTGCTGGCGGTACATGGTATGTGGGACAATGAGCATTTTGTCCCGCCGTTTGATTCTTTTTTTTTTTTAAAGCATCATCGCTGACAGCATGCTATGTAGGATTCATGATCCAGATCCCGGCCCTGTCACACCGGTCGAGCCAGGGAAGCTACCTACTGAACTAGATGTACATTTGGATATACCGAGAAATCTGCCAACGACAACGTCTCCAGATAAAACGAATCGATGGGCTACCACACCCGTATATGACTCTCTCAGGTGAGAGAGCATACCACTCCGAAACAAAGAAGGGTTCCCTTGAGACTGAAGACTGAAGACTGACATATCCTGTGTTGTGGATGCGAGTAGCACAAATGTTCCCAACATTGCCATGACCTTTTCGGACGCGCTCCTCCCCTACGGTCCATTTGCACCGCACTACATTGCGAGGCAATATGTGGAAAACTACTTTGCCTTGCATCAGACGGACACGCTGCTCCAAACGAATACCACTGTCGAGGATCTCGCAAGATCGCCGCTCTCATGGCACAACGGCCAGGGCGAGTGGAGGCTGACGTTGAGAAAATACGATGCCGCTCGCCAAGTCGACGAGTGGTGGGAGGAATTCTACGACGCTGTTGTGCTTGCCAATGGACACTATGCCGTTCCATATGTAAGTTTCTTCTCTGGCCAGCGAGATGTAGATATCCCACCGCAATGATCCCAAAATTGTTGTAATGACCAAAAGAGAGAGCAGGTTCCAAGAGTCAAGGGTCTTGGGCCGTACATTGAAAAGTACCCAGGCCGCATATCGCACTCTAAACGCTACCGCAATCCAAAGCTCTACGCCGGCCGGCGTGTTTTGATCATTGGCAACTCTGTTTCCGGCAGAGAGCTGAGCGAGGAGCTGGTGGGCGTCGCCAAGGGCAGCGTGTACCTGTCGCGCAGAAGCCCGGCCTTGTGGGAGGGCGACGAGCCGCCGCCGGGGATAGAATGGAAGCCCGTCGTCTCCGAGTACAGGCAAGACGGCAGCATTCTCTTTGCCGACGGGACTGCCTTGGCCGGCGTCGACGCCGTCATATACTGTACCGGATACAAGCCCTCCTTTCCCTTTTGGAATCAAGAGATCAACGGTGGCCCGCTGTTTGATTACCGACTCAACAGGCTTTTGGGCTGCTACCAGCACGTCTTCTTTCGCGACTATCCCACCCTCGGTGTCGTTGGGTTTCCCAGGACCCTCACCTTCCGGAGCTTCGAGTACCAAGCCATTGCGCTTGCACGGCTGTGGTCCGGCCGCAACGCCCAGCCTCTGCCGTCGCCTCGGCATCAGCAGCAGTGGGAGGAGGAGCGCACGGAGCGCACCGAAGCGCAGCACCAGTACTTTCACGACGTTCCGTGGGGTGCCGAAACAAACGAGTACCTGCGAGACCTGTTCAACTTTGCGGGACTGACGACGCTGGCGGGTGATGGGCTGCTGCCCCCGCCGCTTACGAGGAGGATGGTGTGGGAATACGAGAATGTGCTCAAGTGGAAGATTCCCAAAGGAAAAGGGCCCCATGGAGGCAATGACGGTCTGGAAGAGGATACGGTGATGCAGCAGCATGCGCAGCAGCAGCTATTGCCGCCGGCAGCTGAGCAAGTAATCAAGACACGAGAGACTCGCGTCGAGGAAAAGAAAGGCTGGGTCATTGTTGAAAAAGCCAAAGTTTTCAAATTGCATACAGCTCAACTGTAGTCATTCTCTTTTTTTGATATCACTGAAACCAAACCCGGGGCCAAAATATCACTTTGCTTGGCCAAATAAAACACCAATTACCATTTGACAAAAACTGCCATCTTAAGAATTCCTCTGTTTTGAATAGTACCGAAAAGCAAAGACCAAAGCCTTTTTTGCATCTCAAAGATCCTTTTTGAAAAAATGCTCTGGCTTATGCGTAGTCTCATAGTCAATGTGGACGTATGATCGCTCAATATCGGGAAGGCTCTCCAATTTTATCTGAAGCTCTTCGGCGATATCGTGCGACTCTCTCAGCGAGCAGTCGGGATCCATGACAATGTCAACCTCGGCAATCAAACGTGGTCCCGAATGATATACGCGCACGGTATCGATTCCCTCCACGGCATCCGAGTGCGTCAGACACACATATGTGATGAGCTGCTGGAACTCGACCGAAGCCGAAACGCCGACCAAGAGCAAGAATTCACCAAAAGCAGTGCGCATCCACACAGTTGAGATGAGTATAGACAGCAGGATGGCACCAGCAGGATCAAGCCACCAAACAATCTTGGAACCACCGACACTAGTCAAAATGGCAACGGCGTTGACAGCCAGGTCGTTGCGATGGTCCTGCCAGAGGATATTGATTTGGCTGTACTTGTCCTTGAGACCCCAACAGTAGAGGAAGAGGGCAAACTTTGTGGCAAAGGCAACGCAAACAGAGATTACAGAAGGAATGTGAAACTCCTTGTCGTCACGCTTCGTAATCAGCTGCTGGACAGCGAACGCAATGATGATCAACGAAACCGATGTCATGAGCATGCAAAAGAGAATGTTTCCGACCGTCTCAAGACGAGCCTTGCCGGCAGGAAACCGCCTGGGGTCGACCCTCTTGATGGCACGGTTGGACAAGATCAAAGTCAGGTTGCTCAGAGGGTCAAACACAGCATCAGCCATGCTGGTAATCAGAGACAGAGACCCCGAGGAAATAGCGGCATAGAGTTGCAGGATGGCAAGAATGACATTGGCGGTGAATGAGCCCCAGATGGCAATCTTGAACTTGAGCTGGTCGTCGCCTTGCTCCTGGCGAGCATCAGCGCGATGCTCCTCGACGGATTTCAGCATGCGCTCAATGGCAGCATTTTGGTTCTGGTAGAATCCGCGGACTTTGCGTGCATCAAGCTTGGGGGCAGCATCGAGCTTGCCACCACCGCCGCCTCTCTTGCGCGACGAGTTGGCCTTGATTTGCTCAAGATCTGAATCCGTCTTGTATGCCGAGGAGAGACCAAAAGGATCGCTCTCGGCCGCAACACGAGGAAACCGTAATGTACGCCCGACGGTGACTTGGCTTTCGACATCGGTGGCATGAGAGGGATGGCGCTCTACAGCGTCATCACTGCTCATCGGCGGTACAGTCTCTACTGCAGTACTAGATGCATGGCGGACAGTGGGCGACTTGGAGCTGCTGCGACTGGAAGGCAAGTGCTGGAGGTGATAGACGGAAGGATGATGTGTGATGGTGTTGCTTCCGGTGGGAATCATTTTTGCCGCTGGTGTGTATCTTGCAGAAGAAAGGATAAAGGAAGAATCTATATGTGGCCGTGAAAGCTAAAAGCTGTGCTGCCAAAGTATCCGTAGTGGTTGGTAGTACATATGGTGAACAAGCCTCGCAGATCCTACATATACTTGATGTAAGGGGGATCTTCGTAAGCGAGATGCAATGTAACCAACCCCCACCGTGACGGCCCGGGTGAAGACAAACTGTGAAAGCAAAGGAACCGAAACAAGAACCAAGCGGGTTGGTTCTGGAGACTTGTGCAAGAGAGGATGACGCGAGAGGCAGACCGGCAGATCAAGGCAACAGACGAGTAGGGGTAATATAGCCAAGGTACAAAAAAAAAGTATGACGGCGAGCTGATGACCACCAAGGCAGTTGGGATGGATGAGCTAACTAGCTGAGGCCGTCGCATAAAGGGATCAGCGAGTGTCTGAAGTCTGTTGGCGTATAAGCAAGGAACGTTAGTTCCAGCCAACTTTAGCTTGATTTAGCGTCGAAACATGGGCCAGCCAGCTTTGCCAGCCTTGCTTAGGAACTGGTGCGCTGGCTTTCGAAACAACTTGGTAATAAATGGCAACATGGCAACTGGGCTTGCTCAAATACCGGGCAGTTCCACTTTGTCTAGACACCCGTCTTCCCCTTGGCTCCTGCCCAGCCAACGTGGTACTGGTATGTAGGCCATCCAGTCAAGACAAGTTGTTTTGTCATCAGGCACAAGTGAAAGCACGAGGGCTGGGAAACAGTTTTTTTTTTGCGTGGCAGCGGAAATTCTCAGAGATCTGTCGAGTCTGGCTGGACATGGTGACCACCTCATAAAGCAGTAGTGAGATGATGCCAGCAACAGTTCTTGCGCCTCCTCCCTTTTCCTGGCAAGCAGCATCTTTTGCACGCGTTCTTTGACGTGTAAACACAAACTCTCAAGACAAAAGAACTTGCTTTCAGACAGAGGTCGCATAAACTGTAAATTGGGGCCAACTTTGGAGCAAAGGAAACTGTTGCTAAGTCCTCAAGGCCGGGTATAGGCTTGCCGGGCGGCCTCCAAGTGCGGGGGTGTTGTGCCATGATGGAAGCGGCAAAAAAAAAAAAAGGCTGGCAGGATTTATCAGAATAACAAAATATTAGCTAAAGAACTGGTCTTTCAGTTATCAGCCCCGTCTTGCGGGCCTCTGGTTCGCGGAGAAAACGATGGGTAAATAAGGAAGCAGATCCCAGGCGTGTGTCATGGCGCAGCTTTGGTGCAGGCTGTAGCTTTGAGACGAACAGCGATGCGACGAAGATGGGGTTGTCTTTTTTTTTCTTTTTCTTTTTTTACTTCCTTTTTTTCCAACATATAGCCAGCCAAAGAGGGCAGTCCTGCTCCACAGATCCATGAGCTTCTTCGGGAGCTGGCGGAAGGCTTGGGACGAGTCTCCTTCATACTCTAGCGATTGATCTTTTCTGAGTAGTTTTGAAACACTTATACTAAAGAGTTAAAGAGTGCCTTTTCGAAAGCTCTCTCTTCTCGTGTCTCCTATGGAACTAAAGATCTCATCATATTATAGGCTGTATTACAAAACAACGTGCCGACTTGAAATCCGCAAAATCTTATCCAAAATCTTATCCAAAACCTCAACTAACTGTTCGATGCTAGATTGCACTAGACTATCCATCTCTTTCTGCTTTCAGCCCCTTTACAACTTTGACTCCGCAGGTCCGCTCTCTCGTTTATCGCAGCGAGCACTAATCCACTCAATAACATCCCTAGCAAAGTCATCTTTGCAAAGATCTGCATGAATTTGGTGGTACGCGCCGTCGTATGCCTTGTGCGTCTTGTCATTCGTTGATTGCTCATTGAAAAACTTCTTTGACGCCTCATAACTACAAGTCTTGTCCGCAGTTCCGTGGGCGAGAAAAAGACTCAAATCATCATCCAGCTTGACGGAGCCTGAAGAAAGCGCGCCGGTCCGGTCCAGGAGCGAGGCCAGGCCCTCTAGCGTGCCGGTATTGTGACACAGAGGATCGTTGCGAAAGTCTTGCACAACGGCCGCATCGCGGCTCAGATGCTCGGGTGGAACTTCGTGTCGGAGCTGCTGCTTGGGCAGCAGCCTGCCAACCAGGCGGCCCATGAAAATCTTGATGCTGCTTGGCTCTTCGTCGGGCGAGAAGCCGATAAAGGGCGCATCGAGCATCCAGCCGCGAACCTGCTTGACCAGCTTGGCATAGCTGGGGTCCGCCGCCAGGGTAATCACTTCACCGCCGCCCATTGAGTGGCCCATGACGAATACGGGCACGTCGGACGGAAGCTTGTCCTCGATGAAAGCGGCGACGTCCGAGATGACGAGAGACGTTGGGCCGGTCAAGCCGCGCTCCGCCTTTTTGGTGGTCGACTTGCCCCAGCCGCGCTGATCGAAGCCGAATACCTGAATCCCAGCCTCGCTTAATTTGGGAAAGAAGTCATTGTAGCGATTAATGTGCTCGCTGAACCCGTGGACAAAGATGAGCTTGGCCTTGATGGGGCCTGTCGGCTGTTCAGGCATTTATTAGCAACAAGACCCCTGAAGCAAAGGCAAATATCGAGAAAAGCAAAGTTGGAAATAACTAGGTAGAGAGCACTTACAGTCCACGTTTTGGTGTAAAGACTGACGTCCCCTATTTTGAACTGTCCTTCAGTTGTAGACATCTTGAACTCTTGTTGGCTTTGTATTTTTGAGAGGTAAGCGGCACGCGGGCGATGCGGAGACGACTCAACACGAGCGTTCTTTGCAGTGTCGATTTCAGGTCAGGCTAAGAAAACTGACGTTGGAGTTTCTTTGAGCGCCACGAAAACTAAGAAAAAGCTAAACAGTCACTAGACTTCTTATGCTGGTCAAAATTGTAGTTATAGAAAGAGGAATTCCCCCTGAAGAGGACAATTATCGATTATCTGGCCATCGTAAAGGGAGCATACATACAGTCAATCATGTGATGGTGCATTGAATGGAGCCCATTCCCGATCTGGAATTCCCGCCGCCGTGGCGTCGACGGAGGCTGCGGGAGAGGTGTAAATAAATTAATTATATGCAAAACAATCGCGTCTGTATTGATTGTATCGATTCTAGTCTCGAAGGCCCCCATTACACACAAAAAAAAAAACATCCCCAAAATCACAGCCCAAGCCCTCTGCTTGGGATTTCTCTGAACGGATAGACGTTTGAGGGCGGCCATATAGCCCTGTCAGTGGGAATGTCGCTCGAATACGTCAAAGATGGCATTTATCCCAAAGCCATCAAATAAACAGGACAGAGTAGCCGGAACAATATTTTACAAAACAGTGAGAAGTGAATGAAGCAATTGCCGGACTACCAACGCCGACACTGCACCTATACCAGCTTGGTGCTAATCAATCATCTTTGCTTCTGCTCAGCAACTTCACTTTCTGATTCCTTCTCTTCGCCCTGCTCCCCTTCAATGAGCTCTTCTTCGTCCTTTTGCCTCTCCTGCTCCATATATTCCGCCTCGGTGATGTGTGCTGCCCCCGCGGACGGGCGCTTCTCTGTAATCTCACCACCGCTCATCTGCCACTCCATCAGCTTGCTGAAAGCACTGTCCTTGTTGGCAGCGAGCTGTGTGTAGCTGCCGATTTCTGCTACTTTGCCCTCGGTATTGAGGACAATAATCTGGTCAGAGCGCTTGATAGTCGACAGACGATGAGCAATGGAGATGGTAGTGTTGTGTCCACGAAGCAAGCCAGCAAGAGCTTCGTTGACAAGTGTTTCGGATTCGGCATCCAAGGCCGAGGTAGCTTCGTCGAGTATCAAAATATCAGGATCCTTAAGAAGAGCTCTGGCAATGGCGATGCGCTGCTTCTGACCACCAGAGAGCTGCGATCCTCTTGCGCCTACCTGGGTCTCCAGTCCATCAGGGAGATCGCCGATAAAATTGCAGTTGGCGCGTCTTGCCACGGCAATGATTTCTGCTCGAGTTGCATGCGGTTTGCCGTAAGCAATATTCTCGGCAATCGTTCCGGAAAAGAGAACTGGCTCCTGAGATACCATACCGATGCGACGCCTCAGAGACTTCACGTTCATTCCCGAGATATCGACCCCATTGATGGTGATACTTCCTTCTGTAAGGTTATAGAACCGCAATAGTAGAGACGCAACCGTGGACTTGCCACCACCAGAGGGGCCAACGACGCATACATTGCTTCCGGAGGGAATCTCAAAGTCAAGACCATTGAAGATCTTGACCGCAGGCCGCGTCGGGTAGGCGAAAGTGACATTATTAAATCTGATGGGGCCTTGCGCAGACTTTACAGGTGTCCCGACAGTTTGGTGAATTCCAGGGCGACGATCTTGGAGTTCGAATAAGCGGCTCGCTGCGCCTACACCTTTCATCAGCTCAGAGTAAAAGCCGGACAAGCCAAATAAGCTTGATCCTGCAAACGCCGTGTACATCATGAATGATGTGAGATCTCCGAGCGACATGGCCCCGCTGCGAACAAAGCTTCCACCAACAGCAAGCATTGCTAGAATAGTCATGTTGCCAGCCCAGCCTGTAGAAGCAAAGAACGTGGCCGCAACAAGTGACTCCTTTTTGCCCAGAGCAAAAATCCGTCGAATTTGTCTATTGTAGCGGCCAACTTCCTGAACTTCTCCGACGAAAGCTTGGCTGGTCTTGATGTTTCCCAATCGTTCTTCCGCAATCTTGGTCAGTGTACCCAGGTTCTTCTGAATAGATCGACTAATGTTCCGAATCGCTCGACCATAAAAGAATGCACCAATCGCAATCGGAGGGAACATCAAGAGCAAAAGACCGGTAAGCTTGGGACTTGTCCAGATCATGATGGCAAATCCAGCACCACCGCTGAATAAGGCCCTCAGACCGTCACTGAGGTTTTGTGTGACTGACTTGCCGACAATGACAGTGTCGGAGCTGAGTCGTGAGATCAAGTCACCAACTCGGTTTGCATCGAAAAATTCCGCGTCTTGCACGTATGTGCGGCGGTAGAGCTGCGATCGAAGTCTCGCAACCACTCTCTCGCCAACAATGCGAAGCAGTATAACTCGGCCAAAGTTGGCCATGGCGCCGAGTGTAAGAATGCCAGCTAACCCTATGAAGAACTGGTTCAACGTGAGTCCAAAAAGTCGAATGTCATCAGCTTCTCCCTTTGTCGCAAGGTCCAGGATCCTGCCAACTGAAAACGGAATGGACATGGTCACACTTGACGAAATCACCAAGAATATGAATGCAATGCCGAGCCAGCGGAGCTCAGGACGAGCAACCTTGATCAGTCGCCATATCTCTCTCAGTCCTGCCTTTCCAGGTTGTTTGCTATCTTTAGAAAGCTTTGCAGCGAGGTTTACTTGCGCAGCTTGAGCAGCGCGATCGCTCTTTTTGAACTCAAAATCGGCTTCGTCTTCAATGGGGTCGTTCTTCTGTAAAGGCTGCGATGTCTCTTCTGTCTTCGGTGTTTGTTTCTGTCGTTGCTCTTGTAGACTCGAACTTGTCGAGAAGGATCGCCTGATTTGAATTGCAGACGTCTTATAAGAAAAGGCAGCTTGACGCTCCGCAAGGCGGCGCAGAAGCGAAGGTTGCGCGGAGAAGGTGGCGTCGAACAAGGCGCGCGTCGCAGAGCCAAGGCGGTGCTCCGATGCAGTATGAAGAAGGCTAGCAGGCTTAACGATACTGTTCGGCTTCGCAGATGAGTTCGAAAGAAATTTGCGCGCTGTTATGGCTGCTCCGTATGAATGCGCCTCGGGAAAGGTGTTCAGTCGAGGGGCTACAGCCCGGCGCAATGCTCCAGAAACCATCCTGACCAAGTTTGGCTACTCCGGTCCACGGCGTCCCATTGTCAGACTGTCCCAATAGCACCGAGCCTTTTCAATTCGTGGTCTCAGGAGTGATCGTAGGCGTGGGCTGATATGGCGAATCTGGTCTGCAATTAATTCGGTTGTTGAAAACGCTGATGCCTCGAAGCCTCGAAGCGGCATTTCCTGCTGACGAAATCAAGGCCGACTCAAATTTGGTGTGGAGCTAGCTACCTAGCTTGATGCGCGACGACGTCGGCCTCGGTCGGAGCGGGTTAACCGTTCCGACCTCCATATCAAAAAGTTGTCCGCCGCAACTATTAATTAACTAACACGACAGTGCAGGCCCGTTCTAAATATATGTATGCATCAATACAGAGAATGCATGCACAACTACTATGACTGATAGAGCGCTACAAAGGGGAAGGAAGTGTGGAACAAGCCTGCCACCCCCGACGGATCGTCGCGGAAATCCGCCGAATCTGCATTAACGAAAGTTAAATTGTTGCTTCAGATCAATTCATACAGAATTATCATACATAGCCATCCTTGCGATGCCTCTATAACCCTTCGTCTTTCAGCATTGCAGCGACATCTTCGTCGATGCCATCGTCTCCTCCCACGTCTGCAAATTCAGATTCGTCATCAACCCTCCGTCTTTTCTTTGAGCCATTGGAAGATATGGGGACTGCGTGTGATGCAGTATCCATGGTGGCCTCATCCGCTTCGTGCTGGGATTTAGTCTCGCCGATTGGACTCAGAGGCTCCGTCTCCGGGGGTGGAGGCGTGAGTTCTTCCATCGCTGGTGGTGTGAGGGCCTCCATTTCGGGCCGGTCGAGCTCTTGTACTAGTGCTCCCTCCTTTCCGTTGCTTTGTGATCCATTACCATCGGCCGGTCCAAGTGCTCGCATGATAGCTAGTTCTACTTGCTGCTTCCTTTCCTCGATTTCTGTCTTTCTGGTTGCCAGTTGCTCAAGCGTCGCCCGGTCCGTCTCTAACTCGGTCTTGTTTTGTTCGAGCATCTTCTCCAAACCAGCAATTAGACTCTCACGGGCTTTGACGCTTTCGCTAGTAGCAGTTTCTGCATTCGACAGCGTCTTCAAAAGGCCATTGAGGCGGGCCGCGAAGACTGGTGCTGATGGTACAGGTATGGACGGATCTGTTTGTTTTTCATATTCTTGATTCGCGGACTCGAGCGTAGATTTGAGCGGCGCGCTCAGCTTCTGAACCGTCTGAAGTCCCGAGATAACTGGCGCAAGTTCAGGTGGTGGCGCCGCTGCGGTATTCGAGGTGAATGGTGAGTTCCCAAATCCTGGTCGAGGCGTTCCTTTCGCTTTGTCCAGCTCTATTTGGTATTAGCACATCTGCTTTCTTTGGAAGTCTCGCATCATGTGTAGCTACCGTCTAGGCGCGACTCAATGGCATTTTGTATAGGAGCTTCGAAAATATTTCGATCTCTCCACACGTCAACCACGCGCCGCAGTTTTCCGTGTATTTCGGCTGGTGCGCCTTTGTATGCAAGTGCTGTAGCTTCAGCAATAACGGGCGAGAAAGCAATTATGAAATCTTCTTTTCGCCGAATTCGTGATTGTTGTGCGACTTCTGTATTGCAATGCGCATTAGCTGGCAGTCGCTTTGCACTCGATGCACGCGCCTTACCATTTGCGAGATAAACGAGGCTGAGTCTTCTTGTCGCGGACGAATCCTTCAGTCGCTGCATCCAAAGCGCAACGGTGCGATCCGCGTGTCGTCTGCAGCCATGTAAGTCAGTTCCACGGTGCCAAGTAGTCTACAGCAATCTCCGCATACTTGTGAAACATGATCCATTGCGCAGCTGTCGCGATACTGTCGTGACTCTCATTGAGCGCAGATAAACGAGCAAGCACAGCATCATCATTGTATGCCATTGTTCCGAACCCTTATGCTTGATGTCGATGCTGAAAAACCTCGCTAGCAGTCTAGTCGCATGAGCAAAAGCATCCCTGCAGCAGCTAACGGTTGTTCCTTCAACGTGCGACCAACTGTCGGCTAGTGGGTGGTCGGACTAGTTGACGAGATGATATGGCGAAGGCTGTTTCTAAAGCGAATTGCTGCCGAGTATGTTTTCGTGTCACGGTAGGTAGGTCTTGAGAGCGGCTGGCGCCAGTGGAGGAGATGGGCAGCCACGGGGCGATAAACAGAGCTACGGCCGGAGGTGTAGGTGTATGCAATTAGGCGATCTCCTTGATACTCAGTGTACATATTTAGCGCCCCACCCCTCCGAAAGCAAGTTAAGTCGGTTGTGTCACCATCAGTGAAGTTGTAGCCGATAGCTTGCCTACACCAACGTTCTCATTACACTACAAAGCAGCCTCAGGATTATGGCCATGTGGGTGGCCAATGAGCTTAAGTCTTTTACAAGACTGGTGCCAGTAAAGAAAACACATTCAACAATTGATATACTTGACATGCGGATCGCAAACACCCACGTAATTACAGCAAACAGCGAGAAAAGTACCTAGAAACTATATCGAGGCAACATTTTGCGCTGCAATTTCAGGTCAGAAGAAGGTCAAATCAATATAGCAAGAATGAAGACGCAGGTAGAAAGGGAGTAAGACTGGACTCGCAGTGTAATGTAAACTTCTCAAGTGAACTGGCGCGGCATCAAGAATCCACAATGTGGACACGTGACGTATGCAGACCAGGCTGGCATTTGCGTACAGATAGTCGCAGAGCAGAGTGCCTGGCATCTACCTAGGGATCTAACTGGCGCTTGCACGCATTCTCCTATCCACGCCGCCACCACAACTGCAACTCACATAAATACAGCAAGTACGATGGCAGACCGGTTTCCATCACTGGATGACTTCGACTCCGGAGGTAAACATTTCAGAATTATTCATATGGCCTAGACCACTAACAACTAGTGCAGCGCAAACGGAGGTGAAGGATACCACTGGCTCTGCCGAACAGGACTTCCTCGCGCGCGAGAAAGCCCTTCTCGGCGACGATGCTGACCAATTTGCCACTGTCGGCGACGCTGCTGCATTGGAAAATACTAGCGGGGATCTTTTGGGCGAAGGAAACGCTCCATCCACATTCGAATCGCAGTTCCCAGATCTCGCTGACCCCTCATCTGTACGGAATAACTAGAGATCGCAATGCATGCCAAACCAAAGCTAACACAGATATGACAGGGACTGCCAGGTGCGCATGGAGCGTCTACAATCACAGGTCCGTCTGTCAGCTACAACTCGGGATACAAAGCCACTGCGACCGACGAAGAAGAGCCCGACGTGATTAAGCAATGGAGGGAAAAGCGCGACGCACAGATTGCGAAGAGAGCAGAGCAACTGGCCGCGCAAAAGGAAGAGACGATAAGAGAAGCGCAGCAGAACATCGACGACTTCTACGAGAACTATAACACAAAGAAGGAGAAGGGCATTGCTCAAACTCGCAAGGATGCCGAGCAGTTCCTTGCAAACAGAGATGATACCGTGTCAGGTGGCACTAGTTGGGACCGAATTGCCAAACTGGTTGATGTCAGCGGCAAGGGAAGCAAAGGTGGAGCTTCGGGCAGTGGCAAGGAGCGCTTCCGTGAAATGTTGGCGAATCTTCGCAAGGACGACAAAGCACCAGGAGCTACCGGATACTAACAGTGCTGAAATGTCACTGCAGAAGGCCCCCGTCGATGACAGAATCGAGGCGAGCCTGCCACCACTCGAAAAGAAACACAATCGCGTTCATGTAATTTAGACAACTGCACTTCCTTCTATCGCAGGAAAATCGAAGCAGTTATTCTTGCTGCTGTTCATACGCGTAACACAACATTGCTGTAGAAGCTGATTGCGACAGTTCTATTGATTTAAACAGACCGAAATCTAATCACACACGACAATTGATTATAAAACAATTCCACTCTCCCGCCTGATGCTGTCGAGATCAAGTTTAATCCTTGCCGAAGTAGGTGTTGTGGCCGGTGATCTTACGACCAGCAGCGTACAGAGTAGCTAGCACAATATTAGTAAGAGAAAGGTGGCCCAGCGCGCAGAAAGGTAGCAAACCTCCAAATGTACCCCAAAGACAAATGAGGTAGGGAGTCATGTACCAGCGGCTCCGGCTGTTCTGCAGGGTGTCAGCACCATTCCGCGATACTAGCACGACAATTCGTTCTTACAATCATCCAGAGACGAGTGTGAGCCTTGTAGGCTTGCTGGTAGAAGCGCTGGTGCTTGGGCACGTTGTTCTTAGCGTTGACCAAGCTGTTGTATTGTTAGCCTCGTCACGATCGTACGTGCAATCGGAGGTTTAGCCGAGGAGGACTCGGTGCCATTGCGGCAGGTTGATAGCAGTAAACACCAAAGCCTTGGGTCCTCGTAAGCGTCGAAGGAGTTTCTTACCCCATTTTGAATTTCTTTGAGTCGAGTTCGCGGTCTGGTATTCGGAGCTGTTGCGTTGAAAAGGATGTGTCGGCAGCCAGTATGCATGAGGCCACTGGATGGAGCCTTCGGTGCAGAAATGAGGCCATAATGTGATTGGCCAATGGGCGCTGATGACTCAGCACAGCTTCACTGAATCTAACTCGTCAAGTTTTAATGCAACCTCCAGCAACCGGGCCCGCTAAAATTTGACAGCAGACCATTGGGACAAATGCAGCAGTTATGAGGCTTGTGGTTAGAAGTAATTGTACTTCCTGTGTGTCTCTTCTCTTTGCGAAACTCGATTATCTTACCGGATGAGCCCATAATTTCATGCGCTTCGCATAGATGCATCAACCCTCGAGGGTCTTGCAACAATGCGCATACAACACTTCGAAGCGCATAGGCTCTATGGAGCAGCATAGCTCTGGCATCAGAGCTCGAGATGCACGACACTTGTTCGGCTCGCTGCGCCCCCATTTGAGAGCAAATGTATCCAGCTATGTATTCCTATGTCGGAGATTGCACGAGTACTGCAAACGCACAAGCAGGCCTCTTTTTCTATTCTCGAATCAATCAAGTGCACGTCAGGGGATGGCGACATATCCCGAATGCGACGCGACGAAGAGAAAGAAATTGCCGCTTTCGACCACCGAGGCAGTCGATACGGCTGAGCTAGAGGCGACATATGGCGGGGTTATCGATTGGACCAAAGTTATTATTTGCATGGACAGCACATACGGCGCTCAGGGTGTTTTCGCAGTAATGGAGCGGCTCAGAGAACGCGAAAGCCTTGATGTTGTCATGCCATCGGACCTCATAAGAAACGCCTTTGTTAACGCCGGGATCCAATTGTCGTCGAAGCGACAACTGCTTTTTGCTTGCGCTGATGATCTCCTGCAACGATTCGATTACCGATGGCCGAATCTCTACACAAGATGTATGCACTTTCTATTGGAGAAAGAGTCCTTTGAGGAAGCCGCCGAAACACACGCGTACTTAGCACCCAGTTTTCTCCCTGATCGACACGTCTTGGGCTTATTATTTGAAAACTTTGTCTCGAACCCGGACATCAGAATGCAAAAGGCGCTCAAAGGGATCTATCTTTCCCTACCCCAGCATGATCTTTATGACATAATTATTCCCGCCCTCTTCAAATCAGGCCAATCAAAAATGGCAAAGCGCTGGCGCCAAACATTTTTGCTAAGCGGCGACTTCCCTTCCTCTGAAGCTTCCGGCCCGTTTCTCGCATTTCTGGCCAGTTACTATACCAACACAAATTTTACCCCAGAAGAACGTCGCATACTCGATATCCTCCTAGAGAAAAACAGCCCGAAGAGACGCAAGAACGCGACAACGATAAGATGTATCGCTGCGCCAACGAAGAGCGAAGACGCTTTGGTCTCATCCGCGTGGAGGCTCGAGACTTCTCAAGGCTCAGCTCAGCCACGGCCAGAAATAAAGAGCCTAGTAGATGGATTCGTGGAGAAGTTGTTTGCCAGCAGCTGGACGCCGCCTGATCTCGCTATGCAGTTGGCGAAAAATGCTGGAATTCGATCAATAGGACCCAGGGCGTTCCAAGCTCTTGCCCTTCGAGCAAGCAGTGCGACAGAAGTTAACGAGCTGATCAAATCATTGCACAAACTTAATATTTCCATTCCTGCGGGTGCATACTGTACTGCAATATCAGAATTTGCGAAGCAGGGTCACGACTCCTTGCTGAGCAATCTTTTACAATCTGATATTCACCCGGAGGAATTCGATGATGAAGAGACGAGGCAAATGATTCTGGAACATTCTATCCGCAGACGGGATACGAAACAAGAAGATCTTATGCGGAGTGTCATAAGTGCGATCGACGCGCAAACACGACTGTCGACACAGTCTCCCTCATTGAACCTTGCCACCGCCGCACCTGCATTTACTATAGAGAAGTTGCTGTTTGACGAACCTTGGCGAATGAAACTTGCGCTGGAGCGCATGGTTTCTCTGAATTTGAGAATCGGATCAATCGAAGCTTCTGCAATCTTGCGAAGAGCATTTGCAGCCTTTCCAGCCAACAGCCGTGGCATTGTATGGTGTTCAACTGAGTGTATTCACATTTTGGACGAAGTCATCGGATTGGCTCGCTGCATTGCAGCTCAGGATGTTGCCATCCGTTCCGAGCATTGGAAAATGCTACTGATCGGTTTGGGGCATCAAGGAAGATTGGATGCGTTGGCCCAACTCAGCCTCGAGCTTGTGGACATGTACGACCCCAGCCGTGCATGTTTGTTGCCCGTCCACAAGGTGGACTTGCCCAAGATGACGAAACTGGCTACAGACTTTCTACGGCGCACGGAGCATTCAGGTCTGATTCCTGCTGATCTCTCCTTCTATCATCATCATCATCCTTTATTCAAGATTTTTGATGGCCACTTTCAACGGACTGTCGTGCAATTAGGATTTACCTGGGCTCTGAACCTCTCGGAGGGTACAGCATCAACGCCTGTCGTGCAAAATGCGTTGGTGAGGAAATTTGATGTTGCATCTGGCATACACATTCTGGCAAATCTGCGGGATCGAGGTTGTTTTATCGATATGGATTTGGTTGAGTCGGCTGCCCGCAACGGCATCTACTCCAGCCAGCGAATGAGACAACGTGATGGGGATTCAAGAGGTAGGCAGTGGTTTTCACCAATGCAGATGAAGAAAGTAGCCGATCTGGCTTGGGGAGCAACGCTGATGCCCGCATCATACGTGATCGGTCTCAATCAGAAAGACTTTCGAGCGCTGTCAGCGCCGACGGGATAAAGCATCTTGATCGAAGCGCGAAAACATGTTAATGAACATTTTTGTATATTATTCGAAACCATATACCCCTAACTCCTAGATAAGCCGCAGCGAAACTCTTTATACGACGATATTGTACATGTCCATCACGATGAGAGGTTGTCGAATATTGTTTAATATGTGCAGTGCAGGTTGTCTGACCTTGATGCGAAATTTTGAGACACCAGGCAATGTTCCTTCAACTGGTTTTTTTGGGCTTCACCAAAAGCACAATGAACAAGCCAGCTATCAATATGATGAGCAACAGGATAATTTTGCGCTTTGTCGTCGTTTTCTGGTATCCAGACGCAACTTTGAGCTCGACCTCAGCACCCTTGACGTCTGTATGCATGCGTTCAACATTGTAATCGATACGGTCAAGCATAGTGCCCTGGTCAATGACCATGTTTTGAAGGTCGCGGAAGAGATCCGATAGTTCAATGATTCCCTGAGCTATATCCTCGATCTCGCGTTCTCGTTGGGCTATGACTGCGTCGTTTGATGTGAGTTGTCTCTGTTGAGTGACTTGAAGTGTGGATTGCGAAAAAGATCTGTCGGCATCAGATTCCTGCATCGAAGGGTCGCTGTATGATCCAATTGCTGGTGAGGATGATCGACCGTCTGACGTTGGTTGTCCCAATCCAGCCATGCCCCGAAGCTCTGCAATAATCGTGGTCAGCGGGTAACAGTGACGAAGCCAAAGATTATTCCCTTACTCTTGAGGTATGCGCTCTGTTTCTTGCGGAAGTTCGCACTGGCGTCCTGCACCCTCGTAGCTAGAGAGATCTGTATATTCTTGGCCATGGTCTCTTCAGCACGGCTGATAGTCCCAGATTGCTTCGATTCGCGGACCATCTGCTCCACACGCTGAATACATCTGTGGCAGTCATGGAAGCCCTTTGTAATCTCTTGGGTAAGCTTCTCAATTTGTGCCTCCTCGGTTCGTTTCGCTTCATCGTCGTTGAATCCAGGCAACACATGTTTTTGATGCAGCTTCTCCAAACGCTGCCCCTTTGTTACAATATCGGAAAGAAGGTCGGTAATTTCGTCCGATACGTCTGCCCATCGAGGTGGAAGCAAATCCATCTCGATTACAGCGTCGCCATCGTCATCGAATGCGCCGCCCGAGAGCAGGCCGCGCCGATCCTCAGCGGCATAATTGCTGGTTGAGTACGCATCCGAAAACGCACCAGTACCAGAAGCGCTTCCGCCATACTTGTTTCGCTGTGTAGGGTGGTGCGCATACGACTGTCGGTACGAAATATATCTTTAGAAACAAGGTCTGTTAGCAATTAGGGGCGCACTCAGGAGTGCTTGCGCGCAGGAGGCTTTCCTACAGGTTGGTGCGGTCGCGCCACATGGCGGACGCAATTACAACGCGAAATTTCCGTCCTGTATTGTCTGAGCAGGCGATGCGGCTTTTCTGGAAATCAAAATTGTCGGATGAGACGTCGATGGGAGTAGGGTCTGGTGGCCAAGCTGGACTGTGGTGGATGTGTTGTAGTAGGTTAGCCCGTTAGCATAGGTAGTTACATACCCCAGGTACGTGTGGCCTCTTTGGGGATGACGCTGCCCGCAGTGCCAGCCGTTGGTGGGAGCGAACAAGTGGTGGATCCGGTTACAGCATGTGTTAGAAACTCTTGGCTTATCAGGAAAAGAGTATTGTTTACAGCTATGAGGATTCTATTTACATAACAGATGTGTAGTAAGAATTGGGTTTGGCATAATTTGATGCTGTCGGCCTGGGCAATCGAACGCCAGAGCTTTGCAGAGCCTGATAACGTTGCTCTATGCCTTTCTCTATGACATCAGCAAACCAACAAGCCAGCACCAGCCTGCTAGGGATTGCCCGGCTGCCATCCCGCAGACTGAGA
The DNA here is from genome assembly GCF_000280675.1 of Beauveria bassiana ARSEF 2860. NCBI lineage: Eukaryota > Fungi > Ascomycota > Sordariomycetes > Hypocreales > Cordycipitaceae > Beauveria > Beauveria bassiana. The sequence continues at coordinate 414,722 of NW_007930858.1, forward strand.
CAGTTGCGAATGACTTGCAACACAACTTTTCTTCATGATGTCGAGTTAATGGGCTCCCAGGTGGTGATTGGCAACAAATAGCTGAGCTGTCACGTGGCAGAGAGATACTCTTCCTCTGGTGACTGGGAGGCAGTTACCTGGCAGCCGGTGGAGCTGTTTATACGTAGGTACCACCTTGCCTACCTAACCAAGCGGCGGCGCGTCTGTGTCAGAGGGGCAGCGTCAGCTCTTTGGTGCATGCTCCCTGTGGGTGCACACAACTGTTATTTCTGCCTTGCTTGCTCCCCCCTTTGCTTTTCCCCACGTCTGCTGTCGCAAACTGAGCAAAAGCAGTCAAGATCTTGTGAACCTCACGCTGCTGTCACCTAGACACTTGAGCTTTACTCTCGTTCATTCTCTTCTCTCCTCATCCTATCCACCATGGTTCGTCTATCACTGAGCCGATGTCCGCACCCTCTCACCGCCCGCTTGTCGGCGACCCCGCGGTGAGGGGCTGGGACAGAAAATAGCTACGGCTACCGCCTATTGCTAACGCATCTACTTCGTGCAGGCTGATTCCCTTACCGAAGACCAGGTCGCCGAATTCAAGGAGGCTTTCTCTCTCTTTGTAAGTTGATCAACACACTCGGTTCCCATGTCGCGCCTCGGCGCTTCGGCGTCGCTTCTGAACCTCGTCACTAACCGCTGTTCGTGCAGGACAAAGATGGCGATGGTGAGTACCCCCAACACCCTTCGCTACCTACCTCGAATCGAAATCCGGCCTTCGAAAAGCCAATTACCGACCTATTTTGCTTATTGCCGAAGTTTACACTGTCCGTATCCGAAGAACATCGAGCTAATATCAAGATTACAGGTCAGATCACCACTAAGGAACTCGGCACTGTCATGCGCTCTCTCGGCCAGAACCCTTCCGAGTCGGAGCTTCAGGATATGATCAACGAGGTTGATGCCGACAACAACGGCACCATCGATTTCCCCGGTATGTGTAGTGGTTACGTCAGTGCTATTTGGCGCAGCAGCTTACTAGAAGAAAAGAATTCCTCACTATGATGGCCCGCAAGATGAAAGATACCGATTCCGAGGAGGAAATTATGGAAGCTTTCAAGGTTTGTTTGGTAGGCAATTTGACTTGTTCAGCCGACTAAACAAGCACAGGTCTTCGACCGCGACAACAACGGCTTTATTTCCGCTGCTGAGCTGCGACACGTCATGACTTCCATCGGTGAGAAGCTCACTGATGACGAGGTGGACGAGATGATCCGTGAGGCTGATCAGGACGGCGATGGCCGTATTGACTGTAAGTCGCATCAACTCAAAGCGTGCCACACATTAAGGCTAACACTCTTTCTAGATAACGAGTTTGTCCAGCTCATGATGCAAAAATAGACCAAAATCCTTTTAGTGAGCTTTCCAATGAGCTATATATCTACGATACAGTTGCTTCGAGGCCAATGCTTGTCAACAGCATCGCGGTGTACGGAGTAATCCAGTGTGTAATGCGAATTTGGAGAGCAGGTCTTCCATCCTCACGATGCCACAAAAGATGACGAGCGAATCACATTATTTGCCAAAACTTGCCAAAATAGCCAAGAAACTCAAACCCCTTATGTATGGGATGATATGCTGCTTTATAATTTTGCTATGAGCTTCAACAGTAAGCTGTTGACGTAGGATCGATATTTTTTCTTTGGCAAACAAAAGTCACTGTTTAAATGCTCGTGTGGTCGCAGCCTCTTGTCCCAAAGTGCATTGCTGTTGTTGTCTGTGACTCACGCACTGTATGTTCTGTTGGCGACTTGCTCTGAAATTGAACACTCATGCCCCCCCCCCCCCCTGACATATGTATCCGTAGTAACTGAGGACTCGAGAGCAGTCATGGCGCTGCTCAAGATAGAATCGAAATCTGAAGTTTTTCTTTCTATAGCTATAATCAAGCACGAAGTCACGCCCATTTCAACGCCAAAGTCAAGGCGCAATATGCGGATCTCATGTGAAAGCACTCCTGTCATGATGAGGGCGGGCCGCACTTTTCCCGAGCGATAGAGCGGTCGGTGGTGGTGGCTGTATGGTGATATTATTAGTGGCCTCTGTGCTGCCCCACGTTCGTCGATGGACACACCTGCCCACCACACACTCGACCCGACAGTTGCGCATAGCTTGGCGCTACTTGTTCCTATCGCATTCACGCTTGAACGGGGACCAGTCGAGGTTAAGAGGTCTAGATATTCCAGATCTCTATCTCGTGCGTTGCTTGCACAGGATATCGCCCTATTTCGGGAACCTGCCCAGCTAGGCGACCCATTCCCCGGGTCGTCCCCCTACCCAAGATGAGCTCCCGTATGACGAGCCGCAACAACCTTTATACATCCAGAAGCCCAGCAGATACTGACAACTACGTCGTGACAGTCAAACAATTCATCCGCAATGTGCGTGCCGCGAAGACAATCGCCGACGAACGAGCCGTGATCCAGAAAGAAAGCGCTGCTATACGAGCAAGCTTTCGCGAAGAGAGCGCTGACCATGGCATTCGGTATGCTACATATCTTGATAGCTTCACTACCGGTACCATCCAATCGCTTACATGTTAATCCAGTCGAAACAATGTTGCGAAGCTGCTCTACCTCTTCACACTCGGCGAGCGAACACACTTTGGCCAGATCGAATGCATCAAGCTGCTTGCCTCACCCCGCTTCGCCGACAAGCGACTAGGACATCTCGCGACCAGTCTACTACTGGATGAAAATCAAGAGGTCTTGACTCTGGTTACAAACTCTCTCAAAAAGTGAGCTTCAAAAATTAGCAAACGTAATGTATTCTAACATCAGCCAGCGATCTTGGTCATTCGAATCAATACATTGTCGGTCTAGCGCTGTGCACACTCGGAAACATAGCATCTATTGAAATGTCGAGAGATTTGTTTCCCGAGATCGAGAACCTTTTATCGACTTCAAACCCATACATTCGACGCAAGGCTGCACTGTGTGCCATGAGAATATGCCGAAAGGTGCCGGATCTCCAAGAACACTTCTTGGAAAGAGCTACTCAGCTTCTCTCGGACAGAAACCATGGTGTTCTTCTTTGTGGCCTGACATTGGTTACTAGTCTCTGCGAAGCCGATGAAGAAGAAGGCGGCGAAGAAGGCATCGTAGAGAAATTCCGCTCTTTTGTTCCTGGTCTGGTCAAGATCTTGAAGAGCCTGTCTACATCAGGTTATGCGCCGGAGCATGATGTCACAGGTATCACAGACCCCTTCTTGCAAGTTAAGATTCTTCGCCTCCTGAGAATACTCGCAATGGGTGACGCTGAAACGAGCGAGCATATCAATGATATCCTTGCACAAGTTGCTACCAATACGGACTCCTCCAAAAACGTCGGAAACTCCATTCTTTACGAAGCAGTCCGAACTATTCTCGATATTGAAGCCGACTCGGGTTTGCGCGTCCTCGGCGTCAATATTCTGGGAAAGTTTTTGACAAACCGCGACAACAATATTCGCTACGTTGCTCTAAACACCCTGATCAAGGTCGTTGCTATCGAACCAAATGCCGTTCAGAGACATAGAAACACGATTCTAGAATGCTTGAGAGACCCGGATATTAGCATCAGGCGGAGAGCGTTGGAGCTGAGCTTCACTCTTATCAACGAGAGCAATGTCCGCGTCCTGATTCGCGAGCTCCTTGCTTTCCTTGAGGTTGCTGATAACGAGTTCAAGCCCACGATGACGAGTCAAATTGGTATCGCAGCAGACAAGTTTGCTCCAAACAAAAGATGGCACTTCGATACCATGCTGCGTGTTCTTTGCCTCGCAGGCAACTTCGTGAAAGAACAAATCCTCTCTTCTTATGTCCGCCTTATTGCGACGACCCCTGAGCTCCAGACCTATGCTGTGCAGAAGTTGTACATCAACCTCAAAAAGGACATTACCCAAGAGAGCCTGACACAGACTGGCGCTTGGTGCATTGGAGAGTATGCTGACGCGCTACTCAAGGGTGGCCAACATGAAGAGGAGGAGCTCGTTCACGAGGTCAAAGAGAGCGAAATCATTGACTTGTTTACTCTCATCCTCAACAGCAGTTACGCCAACCAAGTTTCTACAGAATACATTGTCACAGCACTCATGAAGCTTACCACGCGCTTCACAGATGCATCTTCAGTTGAGAGAGTCAGACGCATACTTCAGAATCACCAAACGAGCCTGGATGTCGAAGTACAGCAGCGTGCTGTCGAGTACAGCAATCTGTTTGGCTTTGACCAAATCCGTCGTGGTGTGCTAGAGAAAATGCCACCGCCGCAAATCAAAGAGGAGTCGCGTGTCCTCGGTCCCGCCCCAACAAAGAAATCAAAGGCTGCTGTTAACCGCAGATCCAAGGTCGTCAAACCGACAGAGCAAGATCTCCTCGATATTATGGATACTCCTGCTACAACAATGACCCCTCCTAGTGGCGGCCAGAGCTCCAACTCCAATCTTTTGGCGGATATTCTGGGCGGTGGCCTAACTTCCGATTCCACCTCAGGTCAGGCCTCACAGTCGAATACCTCGTCCATCATGGATTTATTTGGCAGTGGACCTGGACCTTCGGCCGCATCTGCGGCCCCGTCATCTATTGGGTTGGATATGGCCTCTCAGCCTGCGGCATCCCAACCTCAACCTACCTCGCAAGGCAGCCAGGGCATTGCTTGTTATAACTCAAATGACCTCAACGTCAAATTCCAAGTTCAGCGTAACACAGAAGGAATGATACAGGCGACTGCAAAGTTCCAAAACACGTCTGGCTCTGCAACCCTGTCTAATGTTGGTCTCCAAGCTGCCGTTCCCAAATCTCAGAAACTTCAGCTCCTCAGCATCTCCTCCACAACTTTATCACCTGGCGCTGACGCTACTCAAATGATGAGAATTTCGGGATGCAAAGGAGTACGTATACAAGTCGTGAAACTACAACACGTCAAAGTTTACTAACATGTCGTGACAGCCCCTCCGTCTTCGCCTCCGAATCGGCTACACTCACCCAAGTGCAGGTCAAGTAATTGAGCAGGTCAATTGGACAGAATCTTAGGAGATCTTGAAGCAGTGCAATTAGAGCGACTGATCAGTACATGTAAAAGAAAAGAAGCACGTCGAAGCAGCTGATCTGCGTCATGTTTAAACCATGACGAGGTGAAGACATGCAGATGGTGGCGAAACAGGATCACGTTTAATGTCAGTTTGGCAAGCATATATATAAAAATTCTATATCCTGCAAGTCTTCTACAGAGCAACCTGGTCTGCTGTGTCAAGCTTGAATACCTAGTCGTGGCCAGCGACTAGTGACAGGACTTACCCAAAGTGGAGGCGATACATCCCAAGAAACCGGCCGTTGCGTATATTTCTCTATGAACAGCTTACACATCGTCGGCCATCTTTCCAGAGCCACGTATAGGATACTGCCTGGTGTGAGTTGATTCAGTCCCGTTCCACAAACGCCGGCCATACAAGTATGGAACTGCAAGCGACGAAGTTGCGACATTTAGATCGCACTCGCCAAGAGCCACGCGAGAAGGTAAGTGGCTGAACGGCTGAGCACCTCTCGCACAAGGAAAGGGAAAAAAGAACAAGCAAGTAGAGTGATTGACTCGCTTTTCAGAACTTACTACCGGTGAAGATTGTGGGTGTTCGAAAGGTCAATCAGAAGATTCGTCTCTTAAGGCTCGGGTTACAAGAGGGCCCGTCGAGCGTGAGTATCCGATCAGATACTCGACGGCTGCGTCGCATATATATCATGAAACTAAGTCAATATTATCTGAAGTTTCTTGCAGGACAGTGGCTGGATGTCTTTATGCCGGGTGACCCGAGGCCGGGCGGCTTTACCATAGCCTCGGCGCCGTCGGCAGCGACGCAAGCTGCGGAGCCGCACTTTGAGCTGGCCGTCCAAGAAGCGCCCGAGAATCCCGCGGCGGCATGGCTATGGAGGCCGGAGAACGACATATTGGGGCAAGACTTGACCGTTCGTATCGGTGGGAGCTTTATCTGTCCGCCGAAAGAGGGCCTTGGTGGGATTCAACGCATCGTCCTCGTGGCTGGCGGGGTGGGCATCAACCCGCTCATGAGCATGTTGAGCTACTTGGCCGACGAGAGTAGGAATCTGGACATTCGAGTCTCACTAATGTATGCCACAAAGGTGCCCGAGGATGGGAATTTGGCAGGAGTCCTATTTCTGGATAGAATCGTGGACCTGTTCCGACGAGGTCAAGTCGCAGGCGAAGTTGAGCTTTTTCTTACTGGGCCGGTGTCTCAATTCCGAGATGTGACGGCGGACAGAACAGGCCAAGTCGAAATAAGATTTGGAAGAATGACAAGAGAAGACCTCATGCCGAAGATCTGGGCCAGCAGCAGCAAGGATGACACGCTGGTATATGTCTGCGGTCCGCCCGCTATGACTGATTATTTCGTTGAGATATTGACAGCTCCAGGCATGGCCAGCCTCATTGATGCTGCGTGTGTAAAGTCAGAGAAATGGTGGTGACGTTGAAATGTCAAACAACATTCTGGCAAACTGGAAGCAGTATGAGCAAGTGGTATATTTAGAATGACTATTCCCCTCATATAAATAGCTATCAACGCCGAAGATCAAACTTTTGTTGCCAATGATGCCCAAATTGCCCGAGAACTGCCGAGCAGACACCTCTGAGATTCTCTCATCCATCAACAATGCCATGTAGTCCTGAAATTAGCCAAAAAGGTCTTGAGCCTTCTGTCTCTGTTTCGTCCTGCTCCCATCAAACAACTCCTTGCCCGCATTGTCATTGCCCAGCTTGCCAGGGAACAGCTCGCGGGCATTTGCAGAGCCTTTGATATTAAATCCTCTGCTTGGTTGGCTAGTCTGATTTGCCGCACCTCTTATGTTGAAACCCCCGCCCGTGGAACCCACGGGCACAGAAACAACCTTGGGCATGTCTTCCTCCCGAAGATGAGCGGAACCAATGGCATCCTCCAATCTATCGAGTTGGCCACTTCCGGAACCGGCTTTGGAAGGGAATAGTTCTTTGGATCTGTTTCCTGTGCGAAGTCGCTCCTTGACGGCCCGCGCGGACTCCTTGTTGCGAGACGAGCCTTGTATACTATCCATGGCGGCATCACCGTCGTCATCACGCAGAGGAGAGGCAGAGCGATCACGGCGCGAGGCTCTATCAGCGAATAGCTCCTTGCCACGATTTTCTCTCGCGTATGAATCTTGTCTGTCTCGCGATTGAGAACGTCTCCTTGTTGCTTGGCGTGGCGCATCATCGTACATGCTCGCCTCGAATGTTTCCACCTCTTCATCCGAGTCGCGACGGCGATGGCCACTGCCTCTTCGGTATCCACTATCCCGGTCTCGATAGCGGGAGCGAGAGTCACGCTGGCGCCGACGGCGCTCTTCAGGATCGTGCTCTGGGTGAAGAAGATAGTAACGGCTACGGAGCGCTGCACCAGCCTGCTTCCTGTCGCGGGCTACCGCAAACCTGACGTGAATGGTGATCTCTGACCTTCCTTCGACCGGTTTTGCAGGCAGCGCTTCGCCTATAGGAAGAGCTGTGGCGTCGGCAATTTCAATAGAGCTGAGCGCGACCAAGGCGTCGCGAGCGGTCGAATCGGACCCGAACACCAAGTTTGCGGACGTGTCATCAACCCATTCGACTCTGTCAACAGGAGCGAAGTGGGATTTGACATACGCCTTGATGTCGTCTGTGTGTAGCGAATCAACACCACTTATGTTGATCTTGTTCGGTACAATAGTAGCGTCTTCGTCGGGCTTTGGCTCGTCGTCCGCGATTTCGCCGGGCTCGTCCACCTCGTCGGGTTGCTGAGAAGGCGTTAGTTACGAGGAGCAGCCTCGATGACATGAATCCATCATACCAGAATATCATCTGCCACGGGATCATGCGCGACTAAAGCGTCGTGGCTACCTTCGACGGCATCGCCCATCTCAATATCCAGATCCATCGCAGCTGGACTTGTTCCGCAAGGCACTTGAGATTCGGGCCGGTAGCTAGTAGAAATGGTAGTCGGAGTGGCTCACGCTCTGAACAATTCAAACAAAAGTTGAGCGTAGAATTATTATCGGGGATAATCAGGAGCGAATATGCTTTAAGGAAATGCTGGCGTGCAAAGTCGTAAGATTGCGTGAGGTTAACGCGGGAATGCGCTGTCGTGCACTATCGCAAAGCTGGCCCGCTCAACTGTAGTTGACTCGCACCCTATACCTACCTACCTAGGTAGTAGGTAGTGCGCAAGATGCCCTGAGCGCTGAATGGCAAGCAACTGAATCTGCATGTTTGCGATTTTAACTAATATTAGGCCAGCGTATAATAAACAGTGCCGAAGTTTTGAGCCTGAGAGCATTTGATTCTTCTTTTCTCTCTGGCATATGGCGTAAACATGAATCTGTGTGACTGAGCCAACCACGTGCGCTCTTGAGCCGCCGAACGATTATTCGTCTGCTAACGAATCTTTCTACGCGGCCCTCTCATCATCAAAAATTGATCATTGAAATCTCGTCATGGGAAACTTTGGAGAACTAATCGCACTTTTGCTGGATACATATGGCAGATGCATGTCGCTGGTCCGCAAATTGTGCCAAAATAAGACATACCAACGTCAGGAAAGTCTTCAGTCGGGCCGCCAGCTGCGTCGCCAACTTCGCTCTGATAGAAGCCAATTGGACAGTGTCTATTCGGCTCAGCTCTCCCATTGTGGAACGGCATTGCATGTCGGGGACCGCAAGTATCCCAATTGGAGTATCGTACCTCCGCTGTAACTGACGAGAGTGTAGATCAATCACGCCAGTCGCTACGCAAGCTGGTTAAGAAGATTGAGGAAACTATCAAGAAGGTTGTTGATATGCTCAAGTATAACCCAGCATCGCCCCTCGACTATCCGTCGCTTCTGTCTTTGTCACAGTCATCACGGAAACAAGCAATGAGCACCATATCAAGCCTCTCAAATAAAGTCAACAACGATCGGCTTAGAAGGAAGGGAAAATCAAGCCGAGCATCGAATAGATCAAGTATTTCCAAACAGCAGGAATCGAGGAGGAAAGGGGTAGAAAGATCATGCGAGGCTCTAAGCCAAACATCAAGGCGAACTGGCTCAAAGGGAGGCTTTCGCGGTTCCACTTCGATCGAAACCATGCACTCTGACAGTACCAAAATCGGCGAGATTCGCCGACGGAGACAGACTGGCTCAGTGAACCAGCCTCATGTACATTATCCGATACGTTCCCTGGAGAGACGAGGCGCGGACGTGAAAGGTAGAAGCTGGTGGAATAGGTTCAGAAGCCGAAACTAAGCGACCTTTTTAAGAGCCACGTTGTGTTGTACCTGATCAATGGAGGCAGAAACTTGCGCTAGATAACGACGCACGATTCTACACGTGAAAACTTAATGAGGAAATATCATGCAGTAGAATCTACTTGATATTTCATCTCTTCTTTTATTTCATCTCTTCTTTGGCAGTGGCATTGCATGATCGAAATCTGGCCTTACACAGTGAACTACAGCGACAAGCCCCACCATCGCCCACAACGCCGCAACCCCGCGATCCAAAAAATCACCGGAGCTGGTCGCAAGCTGAACATCCAAGAAGAAACGCCTCGTCACGCTTGCCTCTGCGGTCACAGGACACTTCGAGACCTATCCACCTGTTGATACCCGAGCAACCCTTGCTATCGAGTACGAACCATAGACTTGAACCTTGCCGACGACGACCAATCGCCCTGTCGTCACAGAGCCTCGAGAAGCCAGAGACCCCCTGCGTCAAGCGATGAATTGAGTACAGCAACCATGTCCCCAGATCCAGCCGCTGCCCTCAGCGCATTGCTGCGTGGCGCCACGATCGACGATGACGAGGAGATTCTCAAAGCCGCCAATGCCGCAATCAAGGCCGACAAGAGCAATATTCTCGCTAGGCACACCAAACTTGTGGCACTGCTCAAGCTCGACCGATTCGACGATGCCGCCCGTTTCCTTGCCGAGAGCGGCTCCGCACTAGAAAACAAGTGCATTCTCGAGAAGGCTTATGCTCTTTACAAATCAGGAGAGCTTGAAGAGGCCACTTCGATACTCAAAAAGGCTGGCCTGCGTGAGCGTAGCCTGCAGCATATTGCCGCTCAGGTTGCCTACAGGGCCGAACGATTTGGCGAAGCAGGTCAAATTTACGAGCAACTGCTCGACGGGTATGCGGGGGACGAAGAAAACGACCTGAATATCAACCTAAAGGCTGTGCATGCACAAGCTGAGTGGAGTGGCCTGTCTGCGCCGTCAGAGCCACTTCGTAGCATGCCTGATTCGTTTGAACTGTGTTACAACATTGCTTGCGCAAGCATCGCTAGAGGCGAGCTTGGCGAAGCAACCAAGCTGCTTCAACGGGCAGCCTCGCTTTGTAAGGCTTCCGACGACTTGGACGAAGAGGATAGAGAAGCAGAGCTGCGTCCTATATGGCTCCAGCAGGCTTATGTCTATGCCCGAGAGGGGAAGTTAAATGAGGCGCTTGATCTTTACAACTCGATAGGGTCAATCAGGTATGAAACGTGGCAATTTGGGGTCTTTCTTGCGCCTCAACCATACTAATTCTACCTCTAGCAATGACGACGAGGACTTTATTATTGTTGCCCGACAGAATCGTCTTTCACTCGAAGCGAAGCCCACCAACCCATACCTCCTACGTAGGCAGATGGATGCCGGTGATGTCAAGGCAGAAAATGCCAAGCTCTTCAGCTATCAGTCGAGCCGCGAGCGACAAAATTCACTTCTTCTCGACTTGGACGTTCATAAATCAAGCGGCGTCCAGGAAAAATCACACAAGTTACTTCAGCAGTCAGAACAGCCAACGAGTTGCGCTAGCGTCAATGCCATGGCGGTCGTGAATGCGGCTGCTGTGGCCCATGGGCTGGATGACAGAGCAGCTGTCCGAAAGCTCCAGACCCTTGCTGCCAAGCGACCTCTGGACGTGGGCCTCATTCTTACAATCATCCAGCTTCAGCTCCGTCTCAGCCGCAAGGGAGCAGCGTTGTCTCTTCTTCAGAATTTCTTTACTCGGCTAGAGAAGGAAGACACTGATGCTGCAAGAGACGTTCGCTTCTGTCCTGGCCTGGTTGCACTGGCGGTGTCTTTGATGCGCGCGCAGGGACACGAGAACTCTGCCAAAGCCGAATTTGTCACGGCCGCTAAGCACTGGACGAGTCGCCCTACCGCGTCTTCGGACTCTCTGTTGAGGGAATCCGGCATCGAGCTTATGCGTTCATCGAACCCTGAAGATCTGAAGCTGGCAGGATCAGCGTTTGAGAAGCTTTTTGCCGAACACAAAGGCTCTCACATTGCCTCTGCTGGCCTGGTTGCCTCGCTAGCCGCTGTGGACACAGACAAGACTAGCCAGCACATGTCTGAGCTTCCGCCCGTCGAGTCCCTCATCAAGGGAATCAACGTGAAGAGCCTTCTTCAGGCGGGTGTTGCGGCTGCCCCGAGCCGACCCAACACAAAGAAGCGTGCGGCCCCCGATGCCTCCGAGAAGGCGACTGCAAAGCGCCGTAAACGCCGCCTACCAAAGAACTACGAAGAGGGCAAGGTCCCTGACCCCGAGCGCTGGCTTCCTCTGCGAGACCGCTCGTCGTACCGGCCAAAGAATAAAAAGGGCAAGAAGAAGGCTGCCGAGTCGACCCAGGGTGGCGTCGTCAAGGAGGAGGAGACGTTGGGACTTGTTGGCGGTGGTGGCGTCAAGGTCGAGAAAGCTGGCGGTGGCGGTGGTGGCGGAGCCAAGAAGAAGAAGAAGGGCAAGAAATAGAACCGCGGAGCTGCTCCAATTCGTCTCCGCGGCGCCTAGGAATACATGTGACCAGTCGTATTGCAAGAGTGTAAACTATGCGATATGATTCAGATATGCATATTCTGAACAAGCAGCCAGTGTAGCAGCCTTGCACCAGTATGGCATCACATAAGGAGGGATAAATAAAATACTACTATAGTTTTGTTTTCTGTTCCTATGAATGAATACACGCTTCTGTGCTGCATATGTTCCGGTTTTCTCCTCCTTGTTGCCCCCGCTCACCCCAAACACTCGCTAAATAAGACATATGTAAATCGCCAAATAATCATTTCCCCTACTACTACTGTGTCTAGCAAGAGCAGTATGTTCGAATGCAATGGCGCAACTTTTCGGGTTTTTTTAGTACATTTATGCATCTGCCACCCGCAGTGCGCGGCTAGCAAGCCTGGCCAGGCCTGGACTTAGATCACGCTTCTCTTCTCGATTGTCTTCATCCTTATCGCTATCGCTGTCCGGGTTGTCATCAGTCTTCGAGTCAAGAATAGCTTTTGCCGGAGAACTTCCATTCGTGTTTGGTTCAGCATTGTCCTCATCGGACTCGGTTTCAATAGGCGGTAGGGGCGACCTTCGTCCATCCGAGAAACTCACAGCAGCCTCACTTTCACCATCGGATGGAATTGCAAGACGTCCGCTAGCGGAAACAATCCTAGCAGCCTGTGCTGACGAATATTTCCGGTGAAGCTCCCGGAAGCTCAAGGCAGTAGCTGTATTCGCACTTGCTGAGGATTCTCGTCGATCTCGTGAATCACCACCTTCTGATGAGACCTCAACAGCAGAATGGAAATCTTCGTCGCCGCCGTAGCTCAAGCTAGGGGATGGAGGTTGATCACCTTGATGTTGCAGTTTCAACGCAATGATTTTGTCGTCAGTGGACATGTTTTGAATCTCAGTGCCCAGGTTGATGACGGAAGCCTTTTTGCCATGAACAACAAAACTGCCCGTGCCACGCGATAGCATGCTATCTCTTCCAGTCTCCTCCGACCGAGTGGAATCGGGCTCTTTTCCTCTCTTGCTCCTGTGATGAGACAAATGGCCTGCACTCTCTCTAAGAGTACGCTGGAGACTGCGGCGAACTTTTGATCGCTCCAACTTATCGCGTTCGGCTGATGTATCCGCTGAAACGGCAGTGAGAGGCGTATTCGGCTTGTCAACAGTATCTTTGCCCATTCGGCTTTCAAGAAGCCCTGCTTGCCTCAGTAGATCTTGTTCTTCGGCATCCATCTCATCCAGTTCGGTAGATTTGCGTGGTTGTGTGCTCTCTTGCCCACTTGAAGGCCGTCCCGTCGTTGGCCTGGGGCTGGAGACTGGGCTTCTTATCGGCGATGCTGTATTGGTGGAAGAGAGAGCGTCGCCTTCAACTTCTTTTGGCGCATCGTTATCCGTAGACGTGTTCGCCGTGCTAGATAATCGGGCGATGCACAAGTCTGTAGGAGTGACAGGATCGTTTTCACTCGCGCTGAGTTTGGTCGCTTTCGATTCTGTTTTGACAAGGGGAGGCTTCGGGGTTGGCGAGCCGTCCTGCTCCGAGTTTTGCTTGCTCTTTGGTGTCGACAGAGCCGGATATGCTGGGAGATCTTCATTGAAATCTTGAAGCAGGATGTCTCGGTGGCAAGTTTCTTTCCATATCTGCATTCGAGTCCACTTGAGCTGTGCACTCAAACGAGCCGCTGCAGACAGAACATTTTCTCTTGTCCTCGGCTGAATGGGCGCTAATATTTGAAGATGACGAGCGTTCCGTAGCTGCTCTTCGAGTTGTTTTTGAGCCTCCTCTACTTTGTGGCTGGATTGGGCAATCTGCGCCTGCATGTATCCGCGGCGTGCGATCTGAATGTCCTCGGCCATCTTGTGGTCAATCTTGCCCCGCGCTATGGTAACAGGTCCTGTAGGCGTCTGGACCAGTTGAATGCCATCGGAGCTATCGAGCCGTCTCATGCCTCTCCTACCTTGACCATCATAGTTTCCGCCGACGATGCCTCGCATTTTCACGCCCGACGTTCTAAAAGCAGCAGCGTAATTCAACTTTGCCAGCCAATCGTTTAGCTCGTCCTCATTGTCCGCGAGGAGCACCTCATCGAGCCCCTCCTGCCGTACATAAATGAATGCATTCTTATGCTTTTTGTATGTCGTATCAAGCAATGCCACTGCACCTTGTGTGGACATTAATGCGTCCGGCTTGAACTCGTGAAGGGGAGGATTGAAAGTGATAGGAACGTCGTCGTTCCCAGACTTGATGTGGTTTTCGTATTGGTGTATAAGGCTCTTTATCCAGCCTGTATTGCGAAAAAAATACAGCTGTGCGCCAGTGAGTATGGCCCCCCATTCTTGCCAAGGCGAACGAGTCTTCCTCTTTTTGGCATCTTTGCGCCAGAGTAAACCGACTTTCGTGATTTTGATGTCGACAATGCCTTGCGAAGCCTCTTCAGGATTGGTAGCCGTCTTTTCAGACATGAATGCGTCGGGACGGGATCTCGGCGATACGATTTGCAAAACACCCGTACGAAAGAATGTCTTCTGTAGATCGTTCATATTGAGACAGGTTGCTGTACCAAGGTAATTGAAGTGGTCTTCCAAGTACATTGTATCTTTCCAATTCGGCCGCAAAGGTTCAAGATTACCTTCAAAAATAAGTGTATATGGATCGATAGGATCCTTGGCTGCGCGAGCAGTGGTATTGCCGCTTGCATCAGGATCACGAGGTTTTCGCTTCGACTTGATCGCCGCATTTCGATCGGCAGCAAGGTCCAGATCGTCCTCGACGTGGATGAAGGGAGTGTAGGATATATTGTCGTAGAAGCACTCTAGGATGTCGTCAAAGATCCCTTCTCCGCGGGTATTCTTGACATAATCTGATTTTTGCATCTTGTGTTTGTTATTCTTGTTGAAGACATCGGTATGGAGAATGAGCAGCGAAAATGCGATGAAGTATGCTTGGTCAGGAGAAGAATAAATGCCTGGATTGCATTCATGGTACCTGTTCGCGAAAGCCTGTAAAAATCGGTCGATCTGTTGTGTCTCCTTTGGCAGCTCGGCCTGCATTAAAAGCTTTCTCAAAGCCATATCCATAGGGTCGCCAAAGAAGCTGAAGCGTCTCATGAAACTTCGTAAGACAGTGCTGAAAAATGGATCCGTGTGTTTGGCCAAGCTTGCCGCGATGATGCCGCGTGGAACGTCGGCTTCCAGGTGTTCCAAATACTTGGCAGCTGACTCGTCATTCTTTCTTTCCGGCAAAATTAAGGTATCGCGGCTCAACTGAAAAGAGTTGTTGTTCGAGGGGATGGAGCTTGGGGTCAATGGAGTCAGAGATCCTTGGCGTGCGAGGTCCGAGTTTTGACGAAGACGACTTATACCCAATAAATCTCCAAAGCTCTTCCGACCGGTTGACGTAGACGTCCTAGGATGTGGAAGGGTGAGGTGATCGTCAGTAGAGTCGCGACCTAGCGAGCTTAAGGTTGAGGAACGGCCGCGCAACATGCTGGCCCTGGTAGGTGATGACTGCCCAGAGCGACCATCTGCTGTCTGCAGAGCAGCAATTGTGGAGGATCGCGAGGCTTGCTTGCTATCGATGCCATCGAGGTTTGCTTTGGGGGTTGTGGCGCTCCACGACGAAGCTGGACGGGGTGTAGCCGCCACGTTCAATGTTGATGCTGACTGCGAGACGACCCCGGTCTTACTCCTTTGTGGCAAGTGTGCTAGGGGAAATAGAGGCTCTGGTGTCTTCTTCGTTCTTCTCAGTCGAAAGATGGAGGATGTTGGCGTCTTTTTTGGTGTGGTGCTAGGACTCGATAACAAGGCATTGTCGGTGGAACTGGCGTCGGACCTTGAGGACTCAGAAGGGCGGTAAGCTGGTGTAGTTAACGACGTTCCATTGGATGTAGTGGAGGTTCGTGATTCTAGCGGCGGGGACTGAGGTTCGTCCAACTTCGCCATGGTAGGTCGCCCTCTGGCATCGTTGAATGACTTTCTAGCCTGCTTCTGGCTCTTTGGTCGGCTTTGCTGGTCACCGTCTCGAGGAATGTCATTGGAGCGCCGAAATTTGGCGGCAGCCAAGCTCATCCGTGATTTGACTCTACGGGGTCCATTGATATCGTTAGTCGGTGCGGTGGTGATGATGGCGGGAGCTGGTTTCACGTTAGCCACAAGATAAGAGGTTACAAGGCGGCACGGTGATTGTAAAGTACTTGAAGGCAAGGGCGGTAAGTGTTCGGCTTGCTGCTTCGCTCTCAAGGAGAGCTGCGAATCCGAGGCGTTCCTGAATCTAAGAACGGAGAAACGCTTCTGTCTATTGAGATCGTCATGGTTGTGTGACGTATCAGGCCGGCTGGTCGTCGATTCGCGGGGAGTTTGTGTCGTGGTGGTGGCACGGTCGTCGAATTTTATGGTCTGTCCATCATGGCTCGCAGAAACAGTGGAATTTTTGGCAGGGTCATCGCCCTTTGATGAAGTATGTTGCTGTCGTGCATCGGGTTCATTGGCCAGGTTGCCACGACGGCGTAGAAAAGGCATCGCGAGGATCGCCATGCATGGTAGAGCGCGCGAAAGTCCCTGGTGGCCGTTCTGGCTGGGGTGACGGAGAATCGAGGGCCGAACCTAGGCTTGAAGCATGCTAAGCAGCGCGGAAGCTTTGATGATGAATGCTGGCTGTGCCGCAGCTTACTCGAAAGGAAGTCAAAGTAGCGAGGCGAAAGGGTTGGAACAGCGAGGTTTCAAGGCTTGACTACGAGATGTTCTCAATTGGGGCAATTGGGCGCTGGAGCGACAAGTATTCAATCAGTTCAAGTGGAGCTTGGTGCTTCGCAAGCCAGGGGCTAGACTTCGGCCCAGAGTAAACGCGCAGATGGTGCGCTAAAATTAGGTAGCTAGTCTTCTGAATACCTTAGGTAAGTATACCTACCTAGGTACCTACCTACGTAGGTATCTTCCTCCAGGCAAATAGGTACCTAGGTGCGTACACGTATGTACTAAGCTAAGTAGGTAGATGTCTAGGTAAATAGGTACCATTCCATTTAGGAGGCAGGTACATAGGTATTCAATATTCCCTTGCGTAGATTTGTCTTTGTTAGGATACCTAGGTAAGTAGGTAATTTATTTACCTAGATAGAATTACCTACCAACCCAGACAGATGGATGACTGCCTGCCTTGTGCTTTGCTGCAAATCTAGCTGCGCATGAATCTGCCTTAATGCTTGTAACAAGCCCTTGTTCAGAGCGTCATGCACTGTATGCCGACTAAATATAAACGTCTTGTATTTAGGTTAGGTACCCAGGTAGTGATGCTCATCACAGAGTATTGCCTTGGCCGTAACATCGATCAAGTATCTATTTACAGTGGGGGGATACCTAAGGTTGGTGGCGGTTGAGAGTTTCAGTGATTGCGCGGCCACTAAATAGTTCGACAAGAGGCAGACAGCAGAGTCGCAGCCAACCATCCCCCCACCCCTCCTTCTTCCCCCCCAGCCGTTAACTAGTGACATGACATTACTTTCCTCGATGCCGTATCCGGCGGAGCAAGTTGCAGCATTCATCGCTAGGCAGCCAACACAATGCCGAGAGCTTCCTTAGCAGAAAGCCAGCTGCATCGCTTCTCCAGTACATGAATCTCTCTGCAGTTCGACATATTACCTACCCCGCATCGTTTGCCATTCTCCTCGACCTACTGTGTCGCAGCATCCATCCAGCGGTCCTGCGAGCGCTACTCATGCCCGGCTCCCGATGAAGACAATCAGTTTTGCAACCGCGCTGCTGGCGGTCGTCTCCGCCCACAGACTCGGAGAAAATGTTCAGTTCGGTCGCGATGGAGGCAATCCTCAGGCGCATGCACGCGCCAGTGATGGAAATGCGCCTCTATTTCCATTTTTGACCAAGCTTAGAGACAGCGCGGTAGAAGTACTCTTCGGTCGACATCCCACCAAAGACTCTGCCAGGTCCATGGCTAGCATCAACAGCTTACGCAACAAATACGCCAACGAGATTGTCATGCGGTTCAATGTTACCAATATGGAAGAGGAGAAAGCTCTTGCTGAAGCCTCCAGTCGCCTCTTTCTCGATGTCTGGGGTGTCACTCGTGACTACGTCGATATTCGCATGCCGACCAACCAGGTCTCGCCACTCCTCGGCCTACTTCCAGAAAAGCTTCAGTCTTCACATTTCGCATTGATATCCGACCTTTCGAGAGCGGTATACGATTCTCTACCCAAAGATACGCCATCACGTCTACTAGGGCCCAAGAGTAATCCTGAACGGTACCCCAACCCCCTTACTGTGTTCGATGATCTTTTCTTCTTAAGATATCACCCTTTGAAGACGGTCATGCAGTGGATGCAGCTGCTCGAATCCATCTTCCCAGAGCACGTCAAATACATGTCTATCGGGCAATCCTCGGAAGGGCGTGATATCCCTGCTCTTCGAGTTGGTCGCCCTGGCGTGGATGCTGGAGATGGCCCAAGAAAGACCATGGTAATAACAGCTGGTCTTCATGCACGAGAATGGATTTCGACTACCACAGCCAATTATGTGGCATGGGCACTCATCACCGAATTTAACAAAGATCCGGTCATTACCAAGTTTTTGCACCATTTTGACGTTGTCATCATTCCGGCGCTGAATCCTGATGGCATGGAATACTCTTGGCAAAGTGATAGACTTTGGCGCAAATCCAGACAGGAAACCAGTCTTCGAATGTGCAAAGGCTACGACCTGGATCGATCATTTGGATTTGGCGATTCCTCCGACCATACGCCGGGTGATCCTTGCTCTGAAGATTACGGCGGCGAAGAACCATTCGAGGCCGCTGAAGCTGCAGCCTTTGCAAAATGGGCTCGCGAACAGACGGAGAAGAATGATGTGAAGTTTGTAGGGATGATTGATTATCACTCTTACTCGCAGCAAATTCTTTTTCCGTATGCATATTCCTGTGCCGTTGAGCCTCCAAACTTGGAAAATTTGGAGGAACTGGCGGCTGGTATCGCAAAGACGATTCGTATATCCACTGGAGAGTCGTATAGTGTTTCGCCAGCGTGCGACGCTGCCATGGTTGCAGATAGCACAAAACTTGGGTTTTCACGCAGCAGAATCAACGAAGGTGCCGGCTCTGTCATGGACTGGTTCTACCAAGACATGAGCGCTCATTTCAGCTATCAGATTAAGCTACGTGACCATGGCCTTTATGGATTTTTGCTCCCGGACGAGGAGATCATCCCGACTGGTCGAGAGATGTTCTTTGTGATGAAGTATGTGGCCGATTATTTGCTGGGCAATAATGGGATTGAAACGGTCAAAGAGATGTCCAAGGACAATGACATATTAAATCAAGAGCTTCGTCGTCGCTATATGCGCCGCTAGGGCGTGGAATGTATCTTTTTGTTAACCCCGACCCCGACCCTAACCCTTGACCCTTGACCCTAACCCCAAACCCAACTACATCAAAACCCCGAACCAGTCCTTACATTTAACTAGCGCTTTAATATGATGATGCTTACTAGGTCTTTCTTAAATAATCTTTAATAATTGATATTGATATGTATGTCCAGTTGCAAGATAAATCTACTTGACAGTGCTACCAAGCCTGACCACCAAGCCGAGGCACTCATCCTGGCCACTTCGCCGCGACCGTTCATGCCTTGAGGGAGTATGCAATCGACACATTCACCGACTCCAATTCAGCAGGCTCGAGATACCTCGATGGCTAGCGTAAAATCAGCCTCGCAAAGTACATCAGCAAACTATTAGTAATTGCATACACGATTTCACCAGAGAATTGAGCGTCACTGGGCCTGATGCTCTGCGACCCGCCGCGGGGCGCCTGGTTGACTCCTTTAGGAAGGTGGGCTGTCGAGTTTTTGTGTCATACTTATTAGTTGAGCTGAGACGGCTCTCAAATTCAAGCTTGGAATTCCTTTTCTTCTCGACCATCTTCTTTTTTTTGGGGGTTCTCTGCGCGGCTTTACCAAGGAACGAAAATATGTGCAGAGCCACCGAATCCCTTGTGGCGAACAAGGCCCTGGAACGTGATGTACTCCCCTCCAGCGTCATTCCGCGCCACTACCAATTAGAACTCGAGCCCGACTTTGACAAATTCACCTTCAATGGCAAAGTTGTGATTGACCTTGACATCGTCGAGGATTCCAGTTCAATTACTCTTCACTCTCTGGAAATTGGTATTCGTGCTGTAAATATTACATCCGGAGGTACAGAGATCAGGTAGGTTGCGACTCTGCTGACGGCGACGGTGTCTGCCAGGTTGTATTGGCCATTTCACCGCCTCGGGACAAAAAAATGAAGAACATTCACATGTTTCAACCACGCTTCAGAACTACGTACTGATTTTATACTGTAAAGCCAAGGCCTTGCAATCGTTCAAGATGAGCAGCGTCAGACGACCACCATTTCCTTTGCCGGGCGTCTCAACAAGGGCGACAAGGCCCAGCTCGAGTTGGCCTTTGATGGGCAACTCAACAACAAAATGGTTGGGTTCTACCGCTCAGGCTATACCAAGATTGATGGTACGAAGGGTTACATTGCGACAACACAAATGGAACCTACAGGGGCTAGACAGGCGTTCCCTTGTTTCGACGAACCGGCACTCAAAGCGACTTTTGACATCACTTTGATTGCGGATCACCATTTGACGTGTTTGAGTAACATGCCCGTGAAGTTTGAGACCCTGGTGCAGTCCAGAACCACGAGCAAAACTCGCAAGGCTGTCAAATTTGATACTTCGCCAATCATGTCCACCTACCTCACCGCATTCATCGTCGGCGAGCTTCACTACGTCGAATCCAACCTCTTTCGCATTCCAGTTCGCACGTATGTAACCATTGACCAGAATGTCGAGCATGGCCGCCACGCAGCCGATCTCGGTGCGCGGACTCTCGAACTGTTTGAGAAAGAATTCGGAGTTGACTTCCCCTTGCCCAAGATGGATCAAGTTGCTGTCCTTGATTTCGCAGAGGGAGCCATGGAGAACTGGGGCTTGATCACGTATCGAGCTGTTGATCTGCTGATTGAAGCCAATGCCGGTGCCGGCCGCAAACGTCGTGTTACCGACATTGTCATCCATGAACTTGCCCACCAGTGGTTCGGCAATCTCGTGACAATGGAGTGGTGGGAAGGCCTCTGGCTCAAGGAGGGTTTTGCCACCTGGGCTTCCTTGTACGGTGCCAATAAGTTCTATCCCGAATGGAACATTTGGGCCGATTTTGTCATCGGTTCGCTGCAAGACGCTCTGGATCTCGATTCTCTCAGGAGTAGCCACCCTATTGAGGTGCCGGTTAAGAGTGCCAACGAAATCAGCCAGATATTTGATGCTATTTCATACGAAAAGGGGTGCTCTGTCCTTCGCATGATCTCGGTCCATCTCGGGGAGGATGTGTTCTTGAAGGGTATCAGAGACTATCTTCGAAAATTTGGTTACAAAAATACCACTACCGACGATTTATGGGATTGTCTGAGTGAGGCGAGTGGAAAGCCGGTCACTGAAGTTATCGCCCCTTGGACGCGGGAGCTTGGATACCCGGTCTTGTCCGTCTCGGAGGACAATGTTACAAAGACGGTCACCATTCAGCAGAATCGCTTCCTTCGCACCGGCGATGTCACACCCGAAGATGACAAGATTGTTTATCCTGTAATTCTCGGCCTACGCACGGAAGCTGGTGTCGACCGCTCTATGGTGATGGCAGACCGGGAAATTACATTGAATGTCCAAGCTGGCAGCTTCTTTAAGCTGAATGCTGATCATACCTCGATCTACAGAACCCTTTATTCACCTGAAATCCTCGCTCGCCTCGGCCAGGCCGCCCAGGCGGGCATTTTGGGTGTTGCAGACAGAACTGGCTTGGTCGCAGACGCGGCAGCCTTGACTGCGGCAGGCTACACGAAGACGTCGACTTTCCTCACACTAGCGCAGAGCTTCAAAGACGAGGCCTCGTTTTTTGTCTGGAACGAGCTCCTTGTTGGTCTCAACCAGATTTCGATTGCTTGGATGTTTCAGGATGCGGCTGTGACCGAGGGCCTCAAAACTTTCAGAAAAGAACTCGTCACGCCAATTGTCCGCAAGCTTGGGCACAGCATAAATGAGACAGACGGTCATGTTGAACAGCAGTTCAAGGATATTATTATCAAGGCGGCTGCTATGTGCGGCGATGAAGTGACAATCCAGGCCGCGCAAGAGGTCTTTCGCAAGAGCCTAGATGGAGATGCGTCCGCACTTCATCCAACGCTAAGAACAACCGTATACGCAATTGTATCTCGATATGGTGGTGAGACTGAGGTATGTAAGACGGGGATCATGAAACACGTTATTGCATAAACATTGACTTTTTTCTTCTCCTTCGTTCAACAAATAGCTGGCTCAACTTTTGAACCTCTACCAGACTTCAAGCGTCTCCGATGAGCGCATTGCTGCTCTCAAAGGGTGCGGCTATGCTAGCGATCCCAAGGTCATTGAGCAGCTGTTTGCCGCCATGGACAGCGGTGACGCCATCAAAGATCAGGATCTTTACATTCCAGTCAGGGGTGTTTGCAGCAGTCGCACAGGCGCCGAGGTGGCATGGCAGCACCTTTTAAACAATTGGGATCAATACTGTGAGCGCTTCCCGCCTGGCTTGTCGATGCTCAAAAATCTCGTAAAGGACTTTTGCGAGAACATGGGCACGTCTGAGCAATTATCGAGATTCAAGACTTTCTTTGAGCACAAGGACACCCGGGGTATCGACAATTCGGTGCGCCAGGTCATCGACTCTGTGCAGGCCAAGCTGTCTTGGGTCGAAAGGGACTCTGAAGATGTCGTGGCTTGGCTCAGAGAAAACGGCTACATGCAGTAATTGTAGGTACATTCAGGTTTATATTCTGGAGGGAGCAGAGGGTGTTTTTGGCGAAGGTGAGATGATTATAACTAGTACAGAAGGACAGAATAGAAGCCATTTTGAATAAGACTAATAAGGACACGTGTCAAAGAATCGAAGCTATTGCCTCGGGAGCCCTGCTGCAATCGGCGGCTTTTCTCATGTCGTTCGTTGCGCCATATTACAGATGGTGCTTGGGCTGATATACTTGTTGCTGCGGAGTTTGGGAGTGTTGCGGAGGCGGGCACTGGTGGGCTAGGCAAGCCGGCTAAACAGGCAAGCCTTGGTACCACCAACTGATACTTATAAGTTATACCTACAGGTAAGTACTAAGTAGAAAGTTGCCCATTTATAGCTCGCGGACCATCTGGTCGGCTCGGGGCACTGAGCCCGGCTGGCTAAACAAGTTTCCGAGGCAATCGCTGGCGGCTGGCAGGATGCATCGCAAGTTTGCAAGGCTGCGCAAGTTGACGTGGCATTCAACGTCGATTCGTACGGATTTAAGCGGTAAATCGGGATGATGCTTGTCCGGCGGACCCCGGTACAGACAGAGCAGAGACCATGTCAAGGGATTTACCTGTTTTACTCTTCTTTTCATGTCTGGCTGGACTTTTTGTCCTTGTATTCGTAGCTCTTGCGAAATCTAGCGACGGGCTGCTTTGCCGATGATCCGTAGCGGTCCTCCGTATTTTAGAAAAGATGGTCGCGTTAGCAAGTATTAGATCCATCAATCAACATTAACCCGACCCATCCGTGATCATGTAATCCGCGCCATTAATTCAGGGGAAGCACACGCACCAACTGTTCCCAACTGTTGATTGATTTCTCCGCAATACCCTTGCTGCAAGTGCGTCGGCGCGCCATTGACTCATTGTATGTACATACTTGCAGGCAGGCGGAGACAACTGGGCGTAAGCTCAGCTAATTACACGCTGAGGACTTTTGACTTTGCCCCATGTTAGTTTTCCATCTCAAGCAGCGCCTCGGGCCTCAGATGGCCGGAGTCGTGCCCGCCCCGCCGGCACCGTCCGCGCGTTCGGCCGGCTACCTAGCCTAACTAGTTATTCTTTGAAGCCCGGAGTCTGGTCAACTAGGGGGGGAAAACTAGCATATAAGCGGCCGATGTCCCGCCCTCGAACCTGTCCCTGATATCACACCCTTGTATCATTCACACAGCTTTGAAACTCAATTGAATCAACACCATTTATCCTAGAGCTCTCATCACCGCCAAAATGCCTGTCGCGCTTGAGGTTCCCGATCAGTACAGGTGAGTAATCCCCCCCCCCCCAAAAAAGAGACCCCCCAACACAGGCACAAGTCCTAACAACTCTTCTACACAGCTACGTTCTCGCAGTTGCTACCACCACCTTCTTTCTAAACACTTTCCACATGATGCGCACTTCCAAATTCAGAAATCTCGCCAAAATCGCCTTCCCAGCTTCCTATGCCTCCGAGGAAGAAGCTGCCAAGAACCCAAACGCCTCCAAATTCAACTGCGGTACGCAAAAGGGCACACACACATGTGGCTCTCATCCGCTGTTCTGGAACAGAACCGTCCGACTTTTTTTTTGCATTGCTAACGCCTGCTTTTCCCTTTGATAGCCCAGCGTGCCCACGCCAATTATACCGAAAACCTGACTCCTTTCCTCGGCGCCCTTCTTGTTGCTGGTGTGCAACATCCCATCCCCGCCGCCACCATCGGTAGTGTTTGGTCCTTGTCTCGTCTAATTTACCTCCTCGGTTACACTAGCGACGCTGGTCCCAAGGGCCGTGTCCCGTACGTTGACCTCCCCCTTTTGCCGTTGTTGACGTGTCGCTGACGACTCCTTCGCAGCGGCTTTGCTGGCAGTTTCCTGAGTGACATTGCCATCAAGGGACTCGCTGCTTACACTTGTTACAAGCTCATCTTTTAAGTAATTGAGGCCCATTTCTAACTTGAGACGGCCGTGTCAAATGGTTGCCGGCAGGTTGTGTTGGATGGAATTGCGCAGCCGAGGCTTACTATAATACTTGTTCAGCCATACCCGAATCATCATCCTTGATTCACGAATCGCCCGTTTGTGCAGTCATGTGTGAAGCTTGTGTCTCTGCCTTGGTCATGCATGCTCTTGATCATGGAGCCACTAGCCTGTGCATCGGTCCCATGGCGGCCGCCAAGGAATATTCAGTCCGTCAAAGACTCGTCTCTCAGCTTCCTCCATGCTATCGGCGCTTCCATCACCACGCTCAAGATCGACCCAGCTACCATTTGCTCTATTGCGAATACCGCTGCTATCGAACTTGAGCCCCTTTTCCTTCTTACAGTACCGTCGGAGATCTCGTTGAAATGTCGTCTCACCGCTCCAGCCCAAGATGGCACATCCGACCGTTTTCCAGGGGCTGACAATAATATCAACTCGCCGGTGCAACGCTTTCGCATCCTTTGGATCGAGCCAGACAACCATTGCCTTGTCAAGGGTGTCAAAGCCTGCGCCCGATGTGCTGCCTTCACCTTTCCACTGAAGCGGTACTTGGCCTCGTTCGCTGTTTCTTGTTGACAGACTCAGTGTGTGTGTAATGTAGTTGTCGTTCTCGATGCTCAAAACAAGTTTCTCCACAAGACGTGATGTTTTGTGTTCCTCTTTATGTGACAATATGACATCAACATCTCCATTCTCTTCCCTGCCTCTCCGATAACCACCCACGACAATCAATTCGTATGCTTGGTCTAGACGGTGAGCATGGTCCAAGATGACATCCGCTATCCGAGCGACTTCATCGCGACCAATCTTCTTCTGAAACTCCTCGTAATACTTGACCCCAATTTGTTGTACACGGCTAAGCGATTTCCAACCATGTTCCACTACATCATCCAGATCCCGCCATCCTGATTGAGAGTGTCACTAACATGTCTTCTTCTCAAATGCTCTAGAACGAATGGAGCGTACCTTTTTGGTAGAAGTGTCTTGCAGTTGTATCACCCACCCCCCAAATGTCGTAGAAAATTCGCAGCACATCTATTTTTGGGTCTGCTTTGGATTCCCGCATCTCCTCAGTTTGCCCCGTTGCATGCCACTCCTGATACAGCTCGGCAATTTTACTACCGCAGCCTGGCAAGCGGGATACTTCTGCAAGGTAGTTAGAATCCAACATGCTAGTCAAATCTTCGGGTATCAGGGTAAAGGCAGTACCTTGAGGTTTCTGTATCTTGTAAGGATACGCCGCGATTGACGCTATGGATGTTGAATAAGCGCGTACCCCTATTTTGTCACCCTGCAGAAGACGAATCGTTCGGATGCTCTTCAGTTCATCTATAAAGCTGGAATTTGGCGGATTGATTGGAGTAGGCCTCTGGCACGAATAAGTTGTGTGAAGATGATATGGGATGAGGGGAAGCTGAATGTCGTGCTCTGACGTCGATTCGCGGGTTAAGCCCGGTTTCGCAATGGCACCCGCTGGCGGATACTTGGTCATATGTTGTTCTACTTTTTCTCCCCCCTCAATCTGCGAAGTCAGGCGTTCGCCTAAGCCTGATTTTTCATCTGCCACGCGCTCAAGGATGCCGCTGGTTGTTGTCTTGCCCGAATCGACTTGACTATCGACGAGCATCGATGTGCTGTGTGTCCTCTTCCGTCCCTCATATACAATGTAACTTGACATCGGCAGGAGTTCATGTTTCTCCAAGGATTCAGTTAGCCATGACAAATGCACAACTCTCACAACAGAATTGTCTGCTTCCGAAGACGACGCTGGCAACTCTAGCTTCTGGCGCTTGGGGTACCGCCCAGCAGGTCCCCCATCTTCAGCAGCTTCATGTCCCATTGCACCAGCTTCAATAGAGTCCGTATCTAGCTTCAACCGGCGCAGCTCGAACTGAGCGCGCTGCTTGTGCGATACTCTGCCCAATACTACTTCTGCTTCGTGGACATCATAGGTCAGCGTTGGGATGCTCTTCTCTAGCTCGTGTAACTCTGCAGGCTTCAAATTCGTCTGCAGGAGGAAGATGATTGGCAGAGATAGCGACATGAAATCGGAGATTTTTTGTTCGCAAGGAGGCGAAAGAAATTGTTGTCCAGTGGCTGGATGATTGGGTGAGAAACAGTGTATTAACGAACTATGACGAGCACAAACATACCTATGGCAGACAAGCTGAACACAGACAGAGAGACCCTCCGCAGAGCAGCTGACCCGCAATTTTTCGGTATTCAGCTCTCGACTTGCTGCCAATTGGAAAACCTCCGTGATTTCGAGGCAGATCTGCACGAAACACAGTTGAAAGCGCATGTCAAGTTTTCAGAAGCATCGATAGAATCATCTTCTAAAAGCTATGATACATCTTCGAATTCCATTTCATCTTCTTCTTCTTCTTCTTCATCATCATCATCGTCCCCGATGTCATTCACCGCTGTATCTGTTTTAGTACTGGGCTCGATTTTTGCCCTCTTTCTGGTGTGGTCTTCTGAGCCAGGTTCGTCTTTAAACTCCTCCTCAGATGGGTCCCGCTTCATCGACTCGCTGATATCCAAAGTATGCGAGCTTGGATCATTGACAGTCTCTGGGACATCTTCGAAATTATCTTCGTCCTCGTCAGAGCCCTCCTCATCTTCAGGGTTATCTTGTTGCCTCTGTGCAGCTTCGGCTTTGAGCGTCTCAAAAATATCGTCAATCTGAGCGATGGCCTTGCTGTCTACATGCTTTTGCTCTGAATCATCGCCGGCTCCAATTTCCTTCTTGACTGCGGTAATTCCTGTTCCCATAGCGCCAGAGAAGGATTCTCCAGTGACAGTGCTATTTGACATCCATGACGGCAATGCATTCTGTGCCGCCAGCTTCTCCCGACGGGCAATTTCGGCCTCTTTTTCTGCTTCTGATGCACCCTCAACCGTAGAAATGTTGACAGAGATGAACTGAGGACCAGTATTTGTCAGTCCCTTCACAGCCATTGGTCTGTTGAGGTTCGCATCCATAGGCATCGTCGCCACAACTTGGTGTGTAGCGTCGCGAACCACCGGCCTAGCCTTCGCGAGAGCGCGATCAAAATCACACTCTGGTATGTGTACGTTGTCGATTTTCTGTAAAAGATCACTCATGAACTTGAATTGGTCGTTCAGTCGAGTGGACTGTTCATGGCCACCAGCATTACGATCTGCTTCAAATGTAAGGATATGGCCGCAGCGATGGCATATGAAACCGTTCGGGCCATGGCTGTCTAACACCTCCAAAGGTGACCATTCAGCTTTGCAGAATGGACAAACGTATTCCTTCTTCTCTGCTGTCCGCTCCGTTGTTCCTTGGACATCCTTGTCGATCGTGTACACGCGCCATTTGATGGCATCAATGGTGTGTCGATAGTTTATGTAGTACCAGGTACGATTACTCGGTCGCGGGTTTCCTTCTCGAAGTTCTGGTCTTGTATGTCTGTTTTTCATACACCATTGTCAGCCATCTTTGCGTGTAATAGTAGACCGAGTGGAAAACTCACACTGTCAGGAATCGATCTTCTCGAAGTTTTCCGCATATTTTGTGGAGATCTTTCGGATTTGTAGCCATCAAGTATGCCAGGTCGTCATCGCGAAGACTACTATACTGTTAGCAATGGGTCTCGCTTTGTCCTTAACGCGAGCAAGGCATACGCTTCATGGAGGATGAGCGCGTCTATTACTAGTATATCCCTGGTTGAGTAGAACGCTCGCATCACCGATTTGACTAATGTGACAGCGAGATCCATGACCGTAGACTGTGCGAGCCGTATGTTGTATGGAAGTTGTACTTCGGCTTTGACTTTGCGATGCTCGAGTTCGTTGTCGTTATTGTTGTCGTTTAGCGCAGGCGCAGCCACTCAACCATGCATTGGATCGCAACGTCGTTGCTAAGTTTCGGTAGATCGAAAGGGGCTTGGCCGCCGCGGCTGCGCTTCGTATAAGGCGGATGAGCAAGCGTATACCACCACCAACGTCATCTGTTAGCAAAAAGTCATGCGTACACGGTGACTTGGCGGCGGTGGTGTTTTTCCAACTGATGTTCTTGGGGGATGCACGATAGGTAGTAGGATCGGCCAGTCTGTGAACACAACTAAATAAAGTGGGTACACCCTGAGACTCGCATCATCAATAGGTTTTTAGAACTGGCGAATCTCAACATTGCGTAGGCGACGGAATTGCTCTTTTTCTACTGTCGCAGAATTTCTCGAGAGATTAGAACCCATAATAACTGCGCACTAGCATCTACAGCTATTGGATATCGGCCATTCCTTTTGAATGTCCGAAGGCCCGCGAGTGATCACTCACAAGGATATCAGCTAATTAGAGAGACAGAAACCCCAGGACCTTCATTCCTAGGTAGTAAGGTAGTAGACCATGAATATCACGTAGACGTCCACAAGTATGAAAGGGCGCCGTAAGGCAGCATTATTACTCAAGTCCCAGCGTACTTGTATATACGGCTTTGTCAGTGGTTAAAACATTGGCCGAAGCCTCGACGCAGCTAAAGGGAATACATAAGGCATCACAACGCAGGGCCCACAAGTACCATTCAATCGAAACGCCCAGAGCATACCAGCACTATAACTCCAACAACTTGTTCCCATCCGATAGTCATTTCAAGCATATCTCCTCAGCTGAAGCACGGAAAATTAGCAAATAGTGACTGACATATTGAGAATTGCCGAACTCACATCCAATGTCAATGTTCTCGAACTGTTTACTTCTTGGTCTCGATAGACTCCTACCAAGCTCTCGCTGTCTTGAAACAGACCAGTCTTCAAACTGATGACGATAAATTGCATGCCAGGACCAGCATGCTCGCGGATGTACTTTTTGATCTTATCCACATTGGCATTATCCAGTGCTGCATCGACCTCGTCGAGAACGAAAAACGGGCTGGGCTGGTAGCTATGAATAGCGAAGAGAAGTGCCAGCGCAGCCATAGTCTTTTCACCACCGGAAAGGTGTTCCATGTCACGGAATCTTTTCAGGGGAGGCATGGCGTGGTACTTAATGCCAGACAAGTACGGCATATCTGTGTCCTCCTCAATATCAAGGTAAGCCTGTCCTCCAAGGGGGTAAGCATCCGACCGAGTCAGGTCTTTGTAGACATGCGAGATCTGCTCCTGGATGTGCGTGAAGGCCTTGTTGAAGATTTCGTATCGTTTCTGTTTCACATTGCTGAAGGCTTCCTTCGCCTCCTGCGCAGCAGTCTTGGAGTCTTCGTATTCTTGATCAGTTTGTTTCAGGCGAGACTCAACACTCTCAAGTCGTTCCATGGCACGCATATTAGGGTTCAACTTTTCCAGTTCACTCGTCAGGTTTGTGATGCGCTCTGTGAGGGAATCATCCACGCTCGGATCATCGGACTGATCACTACAATTAGCTCTTTGCACAATACTGGGAGACTTTTTTGAATTCTTCACTTGCCTGCTTCAGGTCATCACCCAAGCCATCAAAATTGATTTCGATGCCGTGATCGTCCAGCGCAAGGTCGACCATTTCCTCGCCCTCAGCGTCGACGTCCATGGCGTCTGGATCTTGGCGCAGCAAATCGTCTTCATTGGGCAAATTGTCCAACGCGCCTTCCGCGAGCGGAATCTGGATCTGCTCAAGCCGACATCTTCGCAGCAACCCAGACTTACCAGCACTGTTCTTTTGCAGCGTCGTTTCTAAGGCATTGATACTCTTGTGCAGAGCTTCAATATCTTTGCCACGTTGTTGTACTTCGGCCTTGGCCTCGTTAACGCGCTCGCTCTTCTCGGCAAGATCTGCTTGATGTTCCTCTAGCGTTTCCCGTAGAGCTTCGAGCTCGTCCTGTTCTTCGCGCATCTCCTTTTCAATATCGGCTTTTTCCTTGGTATAGGCCTTGATATCTTGCTTCAAGCGCTTGATCTGCTCCTGCATTCTCTTGATACGGGACTCAGTATCATTGTGTCGGGCTACTTCCCACTTGAGGCGGCTTTCCAGGCGCTGCTTCTGAACCTCGTACTGATTTCTCTTCTCCGAAACTTCTTGCTCGAGTTTGCCTTGGGAAGCGTCGAAAGCACGAATGTCGCTATACCCGAGGCGCTTGCAGAAGCCCGAGAAAATTTCGTCTTCCACTTTTCCAATTGCGTTCTGGAATTGCTGTACAGTGGAAGTGGTGCTTTCGAGCTGTTTTGCTTGTTCTTTGTATTTTGGTTGGATTTCGCGAAGCTGTTTCTTTAAATTTTCCAGCTCTCGTTTCTTGCTCGAGAAGTTCTCTTGGAAGACCACCAGCTCTTCATTAGTAGCTTTGGCACGACGTTCCAAGCCAGCTAGCTCAATCTGCAGTGTCTCCTCCTTGCTGCCACGTCGGTCAGCGCGAGGGAGTCGGTCGATCTCTTCTTTCAGTTTTGTAGCCATCCTCTGGAGGTTCTGAACATCAGCCTCCTCGAACTTTCGCTTGCCTCCCTTGGGTTCGGGCCCTCGGCCACCAGTCATGAGACCGGCTTTATGAATGACATAGCCTTCTAGAGTGACTGCCTTTACAGGAATCTTCTTCTCGTAGCAAATGTGCTTGGCAACATCTAGAGTTTCGCAAACCACAGAGCTTCCGCAAGCATAGGATAACGCGCGTTCAATGGAGGAATCAAAATTGATGGTGTCAATGGTGAGTCTGGCTCCAGTAATGCCTTTAACAGACGTATTCACGGCGTTGACTTTAATGTTGTCCAAAGGAATGAAGGTCATCGGTGCAAACCGTTGTTCCTTGAGGTACTGAACACAGTCAACGCCCGTTTTCTCTGTGTCAACAACTACCGAGTCGAAATCTCTTCCCAGCGCCACGATGATGGCTTCATCGTACTTTTTTTGCTTCGGTGTACACAAGTCGCCGATTCTTCCTCGTACACCAGGAAAAATGCGTCTCAGAGATGCAACCATATCTTTCAAGCGCGTCTCGCGGTCATTTTGGCGACGCCCATCATCAGCCTCTCGCAGCTTTTTCGCGACATCTTCCAGCTTTTCTTCTAATTCGGTCCTTTTTTGGTTGGTTCGAACACGCTCGGACTGGAGCTGATTGAACTCTTTCTTCTTGGCGGCGATTTCACTGGAAAGACTCTTTGTGACGGTCTCCACGGCATCTTTTCTTTCTCCGATGCTGCTGAGCTCGGACTCTGTTTTGGAGATGGCGGCCGTGATGCTGTCAACCTTGCCTTTCAGGTTATTGACCGTGACTTCATCTGCCTTGCGCTGCCTCTCCAGATTCTCAAGCTTTGTATGATCTGTACCGGAGCTGGCAATGACTTCGCTGCGGAGCGTATTATATTCTTTGCGATCAGCATCGCTAATTGCCACGCCTTGTTTTTGCATCTGCTCCTGGATGTTTTTTTCGAAAATTGACTGAGCCTTATTAACGCTTTCAATGTCGCTCTGCACCTTTTGTACAATGTCTGCTTGCTCATCTCGCTCTTTTACAACTTTCTGGTTTTGAGACTGCAGTCGATCGACTTGCTGCGATGACTCGTGTATCTTTTCATCGAATGGCACCAGCGCATTTTCGCGATCCTCAATCGAACGCTCCTTTTGTCGGATCTCTCGATCCACCCGACCAACGCGTCGCGAGACTGATATTTGTTCTCGGCGTGCAGCTTCGAGTTGCCCTTCGTAAGTCTCAACGTTGCGTCGCAATTCTTTAAGGTCCTCGTGGTGACTGTGAATGGCGGCGCTGGATTCATCCATGGCTTTCTGGAAGTGAAAAAGCTTCCAAAGACACTGCGTTACGATGGCCGCATCTTTCTCATCCATCTTCTTTTGAAAGCTGTCGGCTTCTCTCTTTTGCTCGCGATACTGCTTGATTTCGGAATTAATTCCGCGTCGCCTGTGAAGTTGGAAGTTCTGATTTTCGACCGCCTGCTCAGCAGCAGCTTGGAGATTTTCGTACTCTTGTTTATACTCCAGACTTCCAGAAATGTGTTCAATTAGGCGTGTCAAATCCTGGGGGGATTGAGATGCAATCGCCTCGACATCTCCTTGGAATACGAGAAAGTTTCTCGCTTTGATGAGAATATTTTCGCTTTCGAGAGCCGCATTGTACTGTTGTGCAGTGACACTTCGGTCATTGATGCGATATTCGCTTGCGCCTTGATTTGTAATGGAACGTTTCCACCTATGTTCTTCGCCACTATCATCCTCATATACAGCCATAACCCATGCAGTTTTTGGGTCGCCACGAGATGCCTTGTCGTCGCTTGCTTGTGCTTGCCCATTCGTCGCGGCAGAACCGTCATCGTTGATCTTAGATGTCTTCAAGACTCGACCTCGGTAGACCAAATCTTTAAGGTGAGCAGATCGAAGGTGAGAAGACTTAATGCCGAGCACAAACGAAATGGCGTCCATGCTGTAGGAGGGTTAGCAGATGGATGCAGGATGGGTGGAGGGGCCTGGTGATTCGGGATTGACTTGCGAGTTGGATTTCCCCGATCCATTTGGCCCAATAACAGAGGTGAAATACGAGTCGCCGAACAGAAGGGTGTGATGCCCTTTGTAGGACTTGAAATCTGCGAGCTATGTCAGATTGTCCGTTCGCGTTTGGAACAGTCTGTCTGTCGTAAATACATACTGAAAAGTTCAAGTCGATTAAGTTTTCCCATATTTTCAAACTAGAGCTCAAGTCTCTTGAGGCGATTATGAGCTGGCGGTGCGCAACAATGGACAGATGCGAGAGGTCTACTCCGGCAAAGGAAGCTGTTGGCGGTGATTGATCAAAAAATTATCTTTTGCCCAGCACGTGAAATGTGCGAACGCGTGGAGCAAAGCGCTCACGCGAATGTTGATGTAATCGGGTTATTTCGAAAGATTTCTTGACAACACCGTCAATCATAATACCGAGGCGCTGTGTGGAAGTACCTTTCGCGATGCTGGCGCAAGTTTTGATGCGAATGACTGATTGCGGAACGCGTCGCGCGGCTGGGGGGCGTTGAGGGGAGAGTGTGCCGCAGTGCACGGACCACCCTCACTCCAACACCAGCCGTTCCAGGGGAAACATAAGGTAAATGGGCAAGTTATTTAACCAGTGGCCCTCTGGAGCTGTGCAGATACCCTAAATACTTGGACGAACCCACCTGCTAGTTTGGTAAGCCTTCCAACCCTCTTACACATGACAGAGACGAGATTCCCTGTTTCAACTCACGTTGTGCCGCCATAACGCGCCATCTCTTGTCGCAATCTCTCTCACACCTCTCTGTCTCTTCGCTCTCTACCCAGCCCCCTCGGCTTTTCTCTTGTCGCTGTTTCTTTTTCTGTGGTGACCTACTACGGCCATTATTGACAGCGTAAATCACCAAGCTAACGGTAGGTATGCTACTTTCGAGACCGCCTCGGTGACGATCCGTGCCCTGCAATACACACACTTCCCAATGGAAAGTTGACACGTTTGCGAAATAGCTCATAACAGTCTGCCACTGTTCAAACGTGAGCATGGACGACGAACAGCCAGCGGCGGTATCGCATCCGAACCCGAATGCGACATTTCAAGATTCTATATCCGACGAGCATCACACCGAGCCTGGCCTAACGTCACCACTGAGTTCATCGCCTCCCGACCCAACAATCCTTGACACGCCCAGCTTGATTGCAACAACACCTAAAAGCCCCAAGCTATCGAGACATCCTTCCTTCTCTGGTAGCAGCTCTTATCACGATGACTGGGATTCGCTCCCACCCCTGGATCGCCTGACGGTCCTAGACCTCTTGGACAACTTCGCATTGCCACAGCAGCTGGAAAAACTTCAGAAGGGTATTTCTGCTCAGACTGACAAAGTACGCCGGTCCAGAGACGCGCTGAAATCAAAAACTCAAACTGCACGTCATCGAATGGTCGAAGAATGGAGGCGCCGGGTACCTTCTGCCGACGAACAGTTTGATCGATATCGAAAGCGAATGAGGCAGCGCGTCGACAAGCTTGGCAGGCAATGGAACGACACGAAAGCCATCAGCTTGCGCGAGAAGATATCCTTCATTTGTGGAGTTATGAACATCTTCATTAGTGGCTATCTCATCGGCGGCTATCCAGAATATTTTCATCTGTGGTACACTGTTCAGCTCGTGTATTTCATGCCCATTCGCATGTTTACATACCACCGTCGTGGCTACCATTATTTCCTTGCCGATCTTTGTTACTTTGTCAATGTGCTTCTCATGCTCAGTTTATGGGCGTTCCCTTCCTCAAAGAGACTTTTTACCGCCGCTTTTTGCCTTGCATTCGGCAACAACGCAGTCGCCATCATTATGTGGCGAAACTCTCTCGTATTCCACAGCTTCGACAAGGTTACGTCGCTATTCATCCACATCATGCCCTGTGCTACATTGCACTGTCTGGTTCATCTCTACCCAGAGGACAAGCTGCAAGGTCGCTTTCCAGCTATCTGGGCAATCAAAACAGCAAAGCCCGGCTCGGCGACTGCTTACGCTAACATCGTATCTATGCTGGCGTGGAGCACCATCCCATACGCCCTCTGGCAACTCAGCTACTACTTCTTCATTACAGTCCGCCGAAGAGAAAAGATCGCCGCCGGTCGGCCGACATCATTTACTTGGCTTCGCCGTTCATATGCCAGGACTTGGATCGGGAAAATTGTTCTATCGATGCCCAGCACGTTACAGGAGCCCACCTTCATGATGATTCAGTACGTGTATGCTGTTCTCACTATGTTACCGTGCCCTCTTTGGTTTATTAGCCGCTATGCATCGACTCTCTTCCTCTTGGTAGTATTTGCCTGGAGCATATATAATGGCTCTACGTATTACATCGATGTCTTCGGCAAGCGGTTTCAAAAAGAGCTCGAGGCCATGAAGACGGAAGTAGTCAAATGGCAGACCTCACCAGAGCTCATGCTCACATCCCCCTTGATGCAGCCCCAAACAGAAAGTGTGGTCATTGATCCCCAACCCAAGAAGGCTACCGGTACGCCTAGTTTTGAGCCCAGTGCTCAAACTGCGAGGGATGCGATGGCTAGAACAACAAGCCTCGACCGCATCCCGCTTCTTGATGATTACACCACCGCAAATTCAACTGGTTTTGATGGTGGAGCGCGAGATGTGGCTCGCGAGAGAAAGTCTACCGAGTGACCACTCAGTTACATGGCGCTGTCACGCGGCGTACGATTTGCTGAATATGGCCTAGTTTTTCGCGATGGCTGTGTGTCGAAGTGTTGATTCTGACTAATTTTTCTAATTTTACTTATGACGGGCGTGTTGGTGATGCCTTTCACTCGAGGAACAAAGTTCGGATAATGTTTGAAGCACCTGATACCACATAAATGCAACAATGGATCAATGATTATTGCAAAGCTGTAACTGAATGTTTGATTTGCTTGGCAGGTCTCAGGGTAAAATAGTCTTTTCCTGGCGTGAATTCTCTTCATGGTAGACTTATGAATGTCCAAAATCTTGCTATGTTTCATTAATCTCGCTATGCTGCTAAAACATAATGCAGATACAACATTACTCGCTTCTCAAACCGTAACGCTCCCGAAATTGCCGCGCTCATGTCCTTTCCTTGCCCTCTTTCCGCTGCTTTTCTTTTCACCTCTAGCTGTTGCGGCCCAAATGGCTTTCAGTGCAAATCCTTGACAGCTATCAACGCGCAATAGTTGACCAGCGCCCGGCAGCGGAAGTGTTTAGGTGCTATTGTGGGAGGAAGGTGAATCCAATCGAAATAGATTGCTCAATCTATCGAATAATACCCCAGTCTGCCAGTTTCCCACCGCTGGCTTCTCCGTCTTCTTTAGTGCCTGGTCTTCGGCCGAACACCGACCAGAATCGAAGTGTTTCATCGCCGGCTCCTGTCACCACAACTCGCCCATCAGGGCTCATTGCAAGATAGAGAACGCGGTATGTGTGGCCGGTAAGACTTGCAACTTGCTGCATTGAAGGATACTTCCAGACAACAATTTGGTTTTGGCTATAGCCGTGAGTCGAGACGATTTCATTCGAATTTTTCGACCAAGCCAGATTACAAACTTGGCTTCCGGTATCGATTTCGTTGATGACGGATCCCTTGACTGTATCGTGGAAGATAATCCGCCGGTCCGCCGTACCGCCTCCAGACGCGAGCAATCCACGCTGGTGCGGTGACCACGACATTGCTTTGACTGCAGCGGTATGATCCGAAAATTTCCACAGCGGCGTTTCTGACAGCTTATCCCATACCATGAGTTTATTATCGTTGCCGCCACTGGCAAGCTGTCCATCCTCGCAATTCCACTTGAGGCCGCAAACTTCCTGCTTATGGCCAACGAGTTTTCTTAGCCATTGGTCTGGCGCCCGGACATCTCTGTGATAGATGAGCCTATCGCGGGAGCCTGAGGTAAGAATGTGTGAGTTCCACGCCAAAGAGCCTACCCGAGCTGTGTGACCTGTCATCGTCCTCAACCGCCTAGTCTTTTCAGCATCCCAAATCTGCACGAGACCCTTGCCAGTTCCAATCGCGATATGGGTTCCCTTTTGTATCCAGGATACGCTCGTGACAGTGTCGTCTTCTAACGTGCAAAGCTTGTTCACCTTGCTTGTTTGCGCATTCCACATATACACGCTAGATCCTAAGCCCACACCGAGTACATTTGCACTGCCCCAGTCTACCAAGTTGAGGTAGAAATCATCAGCTAGCTCTGGTGCGTCAAGAACCTTATAAGGGACTTTATTGACTGAGCGTGGTTGCTTTCGAGGGCTAAGCAGCATTTGTTGGCTGCCCAATCGTACCGGTGATAAGCTGTAAATTTCCGCCCGAGTATCTAGGTTTAGCCCATGACGGCTCTGAGGCGTCTTGGTGGGGGTAGGATGACCAGCGATACGGTGATGTCTAGGAGACATGTATGTAAAGAGATTCTTGTGTGGAGTCGATGGGGTGAGCGAGGATGGGAGTAAAGTGGTCGGAGTATTGTTCGGTGGCGTGTGAGACCGTGTGCCATCAGCAGGGTTTATTCTTGAAGTGTTCGGGAGCGAATTGTCTGGTGAATGGGATGATGTTGCCTGTGGCACGGAGCTCTCGAACATCTCTGCGCGTAGCAGTGTCGAAAATGTTCGATTTGCCTCCTCCGCTGCAAAACGATTAGCATCTTCGACGCAGAGAGTCCATAATTGTCTATACTGACTTTTTTGAAAATGTAGCTCGCCATGTGGCGTCCGCTTCTTTTGCCTCGATAACGTTGCCGGCGAGCCGTCCTCATGGAGTAAACTAAAGCTAGCCTGCAAATCTTGTCCGGAGCGGCTCGGAATAAACCTTGAAGGTGTCAGAAGTCAGTAGCACTCCTAGTAACAAGCCTGGCGTTACTATACCTATCACCATTGATCCTCTGGCGCTTTCGTCGTGGGCTGGCGCCTGGCGTGCTTTCCCGGTGCGAGCGATGCATCTCCCTTGCCAGAGCACTATCGATAGAATCTGTATCAAAGCGTGCTGTCCTCGTTGAATCCCGATTGCCTAGCCCATCGCGAATACGACGAGCTGAAGTTGTGTCCACAGAGCTGCGTGCCTCTAAGCGCCCACGTCCACCAGGTAGTGGCGAGGATGCTTGCGCACTCCCAACGGACGAAGACTTTTCTTCGCTCATAGCAGGAGGTTTCCGGTCGTAGAGGGCGCAACTAGGGTAAAAGATATTTCTTTCAAGCTTTCGTACACGCGCTGGTAGATGCAATCAACGGGCTGCTGCTCGTCACAGGTAAACTCAGTAGAGAAAAGAGTTAGATATGGCACGCCTATCTTGATCGCTGTGTCATCTGCTTCCAAAAGCGAGAAGGTAGTCCAAGGACCAATAAGCCTGGGATGACAACAAAGGGCGAATAGTGTTTGGTGGTCAATATTGAAGCTTGTCGGTAAGCAGTCGAAGGCGCAGGAAGGAAAAGGCGCAGTGGAGGGAGTCGAGATTCCCTTCGCTATGAGTTTATGAGGAGATGCACGTTAGAAGCAATGTCCGCCCACGTTGACTCTGAGCACAGTCGGGGGAGTTGATGAACGAGGGAGGTTGAAGTCTGGGTAAGGAACTTGGGGGGCGGGAGGAGGCGGTTACGGGGCGAGACAGTGGTGGGTGGTCCTGTCAGGATCGCTGGGTCTCCCCAGGCGCGCCAGCTTAGGCCACCCTGTTTTAAGTCCATAACAACCACTGACCCTGCACAACCTCAGCGTCCCCTTATTGGCTTACAGTACTGCGGTCTTTTAAATGGGTAGTACCTGCGTACCAACCTACCTACCTACAAATAGGTACTGGATGCATTAGGACGTTGTTTTGAACTGTCAAGCTCTCCTCGTGTCGTGTCGCGGCAAGTGCAGAATTAGTTTCCTTCTCTATCACCAGTTTTTGAGTATCATTGTTTGTCCAGCTAATAGCAGGAGGATTCGCGACACGCTGTCCTCGTACTGCATCCGTACGAAGTACAGGGAATTAAATTGAGGTGCTGCGCTTTTCAAGGTACCAAAGAAATCTGAGAGGGCGCCTCGGAACAGATGCTTCCAGCGCGGTTTTCATAAGGCGAACAAAGTTACCAATAGATACCTACCTACTCGGGTAGGTACCAAGGTAGTTACGGATGCTCCGTATTCCATAGAGGCACTTACTTCGGGCTTGCAGAACGGGCCGTTGGCGGCGATCTACCTAACTACTTCGTAGGGTCAACTATTTAGAAGGGCGTGAGCCTGTCACGCATGCGAGTTGGGGATGCAGGGATGTGACGCGGTGGTGGGCTTATTTTTAAGGATGGGTCAAAACAATCACAAAACGAGGTCCAATGCAACTCTCGATCAAATCTGTGAGCGTTTTCCATATAGCAGATGATAATCTACCCGCCTGCAATATCTATGCCAGTTCTAGAAACCAAATTAACTTGGTAGTATTATACTCGCAGTATTGGTCATTTCCATGAGCCTTTCATACTCACCATGAAACCCATTGTTATCACGAAAAATAGCTCGGCATGGGTCATTGTCGTACTCTTAACGCGAAACTGGCGCGACACAGATCGCGTCTTGCGCGCCAGCTATTTAACACAGTAGCGGGGTAAATGGGGCCAGTCGCTGCCTAACTCTCCACAGCCAATCGAGCCACTCAGCGCCACTGAATCGCGAGCAAACACGCTGCCCTTCTCAGTCGCGTAGTCTGGCGCAGGATAACAAAATGTCGAATCCCTTGTGCAAGACCGAACGGGTCGAGCTTGCGTTAGATCAACAGATATCACTCTCTCGCGCGAAACCAATAATAGCATCACAAAAGTGCTTGAAGGACCGTTCAAAGCGGCTACTTACATGAGCAGTTGATCTGCGCTTGAAGCAGATGTGCAATGACGTTGAATAATTCATCATTACTATTAGTCGGAATTACCAGCTTCGTCTACCTATAAATGTGATCATGTCTGGCTGTAAGATTCAGTTTTAAGGGGCGTCCGAAGGCAGCGACGAAAATATAGAGTGATGCCGATATCTTTTTGTAAGTGTGGCCTCAAGTAGTTTTTATTTGCATTACACACTTCGAGCATGTCCTATTACCTCCTCGCGCGGCTTGCCTTGGTGATAAGCGGCCCAGACGCCATATTTAAGCTGTGGATTCTGCTTGGGCGAGAAGACGTTCACGCCAGCCATCACACACCGCCTCGAAACCGCCGATGACTTCTCCGCAAACACCTGCGCATTCTCGTTTCTGCAATCTCTCACCCCAATTTCCCCGAGCAAGCCACCTTTCTCCCTCTTCTCTTAGCTCCTCATCTCTCCTCAGCTCGGCAACTAGTTCTCTCGAGCTCTTCAGTCTGCGAGTTGCCGTGGTAACAGTTTGTCGGGACATATGGAGAGTGTCGGATAGATAGCTCAAGGTCTGTATCAGTTCGGCTGTCACAGAATGCAGTGCTGCTAAGGAGTTGAAGGCAACGGTTGAAGGTGTTGGCATGGCTTCTAGCAGCGACACTAAAAGAGGCAATAAGTCGTCGATCGTATCGAGGTCAGGTGCAGATGCCAAAGGTGACAACAGAGGGAAGGTCAGATTATGGAGCTGACGAGTCTGGTGTGCAAGGTGGGTAGTAAGCGCCGTATGCGCTGTGATGAGCCTGTAACCAGTCAGTATGGACTTCATTGTGATAGAGGCATTGTTCATACCGTGATGCATTCCCCTCAACGCTTGACTGCGACCCTAAGTCACGCAAGCTATTGGTTACTCGTTTAAAGACCTCATCTTCTGGTCCGCCATAACTTTCTGTTCCACGACGAACCAGAGACTCCACAGCATCGATTCTAGCAAGTAGATTCGCAGTGAAACCAGCAGCATCTAGATCGGATTCAGAGCCATATTCACTGCCATCATATTCGCTCCCTTTCCTCTGGTGCCCACGTCTCGGGGGGGAGGGGACAGCAAGCTTAGCGTCTTTGGTCTTCTCTCCATCGCTGGCAGCAGTACCATTCACGTCAACTCCGCAATCGCGAGTACCGGCAAGCTTCAAGACTCCCCCGTTGTCTCCGTCGCCTGAAAATTCGCCCAGGACGCCGTCGTCTTCTTCGCCAGAGTCTGAAAAGGCATCCGCGAGCTCGTCTGCCAAGTTTCCCATGCCGTTGCTGGCCTGGCCACCCCCGCTTGTGAGTATGCTGATGTCCAGTGTATCTTGGTGTGTAAGGCTATTGCGGAATGGGGTCGCAACGTCACTGACAGACGATTTAGAATGTCTGCGGGCATTTGCTAAATCGCTATGGTCATCGGCAACAGATGACTGTCGCGAGTGCTGTGGCAGCTGTGGTGACGCTGGCATCTTGGATGCAGTATTTAGGCGGTCGCTCACCGCCAAGGTCCTGGCCTGAAGTACCGCCGCCGCCCGTTGTTATTGTTGTCGCACCGCAGCACTTGACGGTGCAGAAAGCCTTGCGCCGGATGGCGAGTCGAGTCGGTCACGCAGGCACGCGAGGTCGAAGTACGCGCGACGCGGAGGAAAGAGACAGAGTATGCAGTGTAGGACACATACTCAGTGGAAGTATCAGGTAGGTAGGTAGGTAGGTGGTTATGTGGTCGAGCACAGGGTGGGTGGAGCTTGATTTGTTACCCAAAATCTCCAGGTGGTGGAGGGGTAGCACCAAAAATAAAATTGTTGCCGAGACGCGACTTGTCAGTAATTCATGATATTTCACCCATTAGTTGAGCGAGTCAAGGCGTATAGCCATGACAACATTTCGTCGATTTCGCCCTGATGATGTCGATAAGTTCTCGAAATGCAATTTGGATCCTTTGACAGAATCATATGAGCTTGGGTTTTACCTCCAGTACCACTCCAAATGGCCTTCTCTCTTTCAAGTTTGTGAAGACATGCATGGAAACATTGTCGGATACAGTACGAGACCAACAAGTTCCAACGTGTGCGACAGATATTAATCACCATGGCAGTCATGGGCAAAGTCGAATCATCGCCAGACGCTTATAAATACTCCGAGCACTATCTACCTTGGCATGCACACATCACTGCCCTTACTGTTGCTCCCGAAGCTCGTAGGCTCGGTATTGGTAAGATCTTAACTGAACAACTAGAGGCAGCTGCCGATGCCAATCATGCATGGTTCATGGATCTCTTTGTTCGGAAAAGCAATGAGCGGGCCATCACATTCTATACGAGCCTGGGATACAGCATCTTCCGAGTGGTGAAAGATTACTACGGAGACCACGCCACGGACGCTACCAAATCTAGCGAAGATGCGTTTGATATGCGCAAGTCCATGAAGAGAGATGCGGAGCATGCGCATGTCCGCGTGGACGGGGAAAGTCACGAAGTTGATCCGGAAGATGTGTGGTGAAGTGGTGTCAGGCAGTACAAGACAGGCTATTTAACTAGCAGCCGGGAATTCTATTGCTGTGGCATAGCATCATGTCAGGTTGATAAATAATACTAGAACCGTCATGGCGCAAGCAACGCAATCCCCAGGTCAATAATCAGGTGAATAGTTCAATGGAACGATTCACTCCTCTCAAGAACGACAGGTTCATCAACTTGTACACGAGATCGGCACAGTTCTAAAAATTGTCACGATATTCCACCAACGTCCTGACTTTACGACATACCACGTACTTTAGAAGCGGAACGAGAAGGATTTTCCTCCTAGAGACTGGCCGATATGCTCTTGACTGTGTCGAAAATACATGTGTGGTGTTCATATCGGTTCAGGCGCATGATACGAGCTCTCATGTCTGTAATAAGAACAAAGCGCATCCGTGTGATTGTGTGATTGTGTGCACGTAAGTTAAACAAAAGAATGACTAATAAATGAATATTGCAAGTTGGCCAACAGTTGGCAAACTGCCATGTGGGGCTACTCAGAGCCAGCTTACGTTACCAGAACGGGCTCAGTTCGCGTTAGCTTTGCCGTGCGAATCAGCGGTCTCCGGATAATGTCCGGCCATTCGCCGATTTTTTGTTTGCATGGCCTTTCAGCACTGTTTTCGCCTCTCGCATGCCGCCAAGCTGCCTGCAAACATCAACAAACGCAGCTTTCAGCCATCTCTTGTCACTTCAATTCATCTATTTCAAAAGACACAAGTAAGATGGCAAGTGCAGCAATGGATTATGAGGCGCCTAATGGCGATCGCTACGATGGTAAAGTCTTCCGGTTCTCTGTCGCGGTTGACTAGTTGTTAACTTGCTTTTCTTCGCACAGACGAAGCACCTCGCTATGAGCGTGACAACAGGAGTGCTTCCCCACGACCCGGTCGAGATGAAAACGACACCGGGCGTCGCCGCTCTGCATCGCCTACAGCGCATCCCGATAGGTTTGTTCAAATACTTCAGCCAACAAGCGACGATCAGTGCTGATTCAGTGTGCCAAAGCGGCTCGAAGGAGACATCTGCTCCCAAGGATGATGACGACGGTGCTGTGAACCCCGGGTCTAACCTCTTTGTGACTGGAATCCACCCGCGTCTGTCAGAGGCCGAGGTTACAAAGATGTTTGAGAAGTACGGTGACGTTGAGAAATGTCAGATTATGAAGGATCCTCACTCCAAGGAATCGCGTGGATTCGGTTTCGTCAAGATGGTCACTCCGGAGCAGGCGGATGCCGCCAGAGAGGGCCTGCAGGGAGAAGTGATTGAAGGTCGCACTTTGAGCATCGAGAAAGCTCGCAGAGCTCGACCGCGCACTCCTACGCCTGGCAAATACTTTGGTCCGCCCAAGAGAGGTTCGTCATCGTCCCAGCCATCAATCAGCTATCTTTGCTAATCCGAAAGTAGACCCGCGCCCCCGTCTTGATGATCGCCGCCGTGGAGGTTATGGCGGTGGCTACGGTCGTGATGACGGAAATCGTTCTCGCGGCTACGAGCGAGGCGGCAACGACAGAGGTGGCTATGACAGAGG
Source organism: Beauveria bassiana ARSEF 2860 (assembly GCF_000280675.1). Classification (NCBI taxonomy): domain Eukaryota; kingdom Fungi; phylum Ascomycota; class Sordariomycetes; order Hypocreales; family Cordycipitaceae; genus Beauveria; species Beauveria bassiana. The sequence continues at coordinate 458,675 of NW_007930858.1, forward strand.
CTACGAGCGCCGCTATGATGACCGTGGTGGTTATGATCGCTCCTACGACCGTTCTGGCTCTGGCTACGACCGCGGCTATCGCGAGGACAGACGCCATGATGATCGAGCAGGGTATGGACGCGACTACGAGCGCAGCGGATACGACCGCCGGGACCGCGATGAAAACTATGGCCGCGAGAGGCACGGCGGACGCGATGACCGCGACCGCCATGGACCGCGAGGCGGTGCTGGTGGCTATGACCGTGAGAGATACGATCGTCAAGGTGACCGTGAGTCTGGCCGCCCTCGTGAATCTGCTGCGGGAGGCTCTGGCGGATATGCCGATTCCGCGTCGCGCTCCGAACCCCGAGAACAATACGGAGGTTTGAATTAGTGATAAATTCTTCGACTGGCAGCAGCTAACTACGTATAGGTGCTGACGCCATGATGCGGTAAGCTGTTCGAATCATCCGTATCGCTCTCCCCGCCGGATCTAGGCCCTGTATAGTTTTCTTTTATCCTCTGGACTGCTCGTGCTCAAAGCCTTCTGTTCTGTCATTCTTTTCATTTGTCATTCAATCTCGCGCACTCATGTGCGAACGCTACGGTCAACAGTGTTTCTGGTCGAGAAACTACTTATCCAGGGGTTTCCTTCGCTTTGCGACGGCTAGAGGAGAAATCTCGATAATTCGCGGCTTCAACCAAGAATTGGTACTTGTTTGGGCTTGTCAATTGTGCGACAACGGGAATACATGTGCACCAAATTGGCAGCTTTCGGACTTTGCAAATCAAAACTCTTCATCACCCACGCATTCTGCGACTGCGTCTTTAATAGCTTTTACAACCACGGCTCAGAAAACGTCGGCTTGGATATGTCGCCATGTGAACCAAGGACCAATTAAAATTCGACTAAGACGCCGTTAACTCTTTTCTACTCTGAACTTCCATTCACTACGCCTTGTCAGGTCTGGGGTTGTCGACCCTCGCAGCTTCCATCAAACAGCCCATGACCAACACGCATCATGATGTACACATGGGCTGGATATCGACCCAAATACCGTAAACTCCCGTCATTGTCTGATCTGCTCGTCATCAACCTTACACACGTTATGACGGCTATTGACTTTGCCGCCACCGACGAATTTCTGAGCAGCTCCGCATACTCGGTTCATTCGTTGCATTATCTACCCACAGCACTGCAGCTCACTTTCATAGCCGCCCTCACCATCAGCATTGATTTATCTGATACGTTCGCCACTGAGATGCAGCTCTCACGGACGTTTTGATGAGCCAAGGCGTTGCGCGGTGACAATGCTGTCAATTGATCAATACGCCAAATTTCGAATTGAGCAAGGTAAGTGATGATACCATTAGAGTGTGGCTGTGGTCCTGTTCACGCCCGAAAGCGCGGGGATTGGGTGAATCTACGGAGTGGCCATGTACTCGCTGCGTGCTTCTCATCGGATCGTTACCATACTGCCTCTTTCTACCTAGGCCACTCTTCTCGTGCCACACACTTCGTAGTCAACTCGGCCATACCAGAATTTCGTGGCTCAAACGACCCTCCGTAGTATTTGCGAATGACTCCTGACCGCTCGCCGATACGCTCGCTGGCGGGTCCGCAGTCTCACTTGTGCTGGTCCTGTTATGAGTGTAGAGTTCTGCTTCAGAGTCATCTCGTCGCTCCACCCGTATAATCATAGGATCGAACCCTTTGGTACAAGGCGATCCTGGTCAAATTCGAGTAGCTTTGACGTCATGATGCCATTCAAGACGGCTACATTGTCTCCCTGAGGCAATCTTCTGCGTTTCTGGCGTCTATTGAATCATACAAAATTGCTTCGTATCATATGATATCATTCGTTACCGGCGCTCCCTCCATTGACAGGCGCACCAAGAAGCCAACCAACACCAGATACAAGCGTCCCGGTAGCAGCTTCTCGAAGTTGATCCCGTTTCCTTGTACGAGATTCGGTTTGCTCTTGCAATGGAGCATGGCTTTCGGCGGCTGACGACGTACCTTGAAGACTGGGCAGAGCAGTGAAGTTTCGTTGCGCGATTCTTGCAGTGGCTCGAGACAGATCAAACAGCGACATTGGTGCCTCCTCTCCCTGCCTTGCCGCTGTACTAGCAGTCATGTTGCGAGTTGATTGGCCCGGTCGCTGAACCGCGGGATCGAAGTTACCTGGCAATGCGCTGAAGTCTCCCGCAGCATCCCAGGCCGCCTCATTTGCAGCTTCTTCCCTGATTGCTGAATCTAGCTGCTCTTCGCATCTCCTGAAGCTCTTTAATATCTGCTGGAGTTCTGCCGGGGGAGCAGCGCGAATTGCCGTAGCCAGACACTCGATTCTCTGTTCAAGGTGCCTTATTTCAAGATTGCCACTGGCTGTTCCCAGGTGAGTAGGCTGTTGTGACCGCTCTGTCCGAATGTACTGTCCGGCTTTCAATGCTGCCGTCCAAGACCAGGCGTCGGGCATTGTAATAGCTTGATCCAGTCTGGTAGTCGTTGCCTTCCCAACTCGGCTCACAACATACGAGTAAGCAGTTTCAAAATCTTCCTCATTTAATGCCGCTTCAATGCACATGGCCACTATCCGCTTCTCGGCAACAAATAGTCCCCGCTCAACATCTAGCGACGTTACTGCTGGCCTGATCGACGATCCAGGTGAAGTCAAGCCAGCATACACCATGTTGGATCCCATTTCCAAAAACTCCTGTAGGCGTGTATAGGCTTTCGGATTTTGGTTTAGCACCTTCTCTATGATGATGATCGGGTCAGAGTGTACCCGGAGTACAACCGGGCTGAAGGGCTCGCCCTGCTTGAGAACAAGACGGTAGTCGCTCAGCGCGTGGCTGGCTCTCAGGAGAGCCTCTACTCGTTTGACTGTCGGGGAAGTCTTCCCGAGCATGGATGGAAACGTATGAATTCTATAGAGGTATTAGCGAAAGATATAACACCCAACATGGGCAATTATTTACTCACATCTCGTCGCATTTCTTCAGCCCGCCGCGAGTCCTATTAGGATTTGATGCATTGTCAAAAGCATTCAGAGCAGAATGGTAGACAGCATCTTGTAGCACATCTCGAGCCAGTGGCGGCTCTTTGGCATTTTCATACAATTCCTTTGATAACGAGTATCCTACTGCGAGATTAGCGTATGTGTACACATTTACCAGACTGCAAAACCATCATACTTGACTTGGAAAGCAAAGTCTTTAGAATTTCAGTCTCGATATGGTCTCTGGAGACCATGCCCAGAGGCCCACAACTGTGCGACGACAGTCCTGTATTTTTAGCTTTCGACCCCCAATCAGATAGCCACAGGATGGCTTCTCTTGAACGCTTCCAACAGGTATCATCATTGCGTAGATTTCGATCGGCTATAGCTCGAAGCAATTTGCTGAGTTCCCCTTTTTGCTCTCTCTCATCCCCAATGAACAGTAGGTCTCCCGCTTTCCGTACAGACCAGGGCACACCCAAGCTCGTGGAAACAAACGCACTGATTGTGAGCGCCGTAATCAATTTCAGAGCTTCTGGCGTTGCTGAAGTGAGGGGGTTTGATGTCTTCAACAAGTCATGGCGCATAAAGGCGGACATTGAAGGGTCGCCGCCGAGTATCGTTTTGAAGGCTGGCAGGAGCGTAAAGTCTGACATGATCTCCTCCAGGGTGAAGAATGACTCCGCGTCATCAAGTCTCTTGCGCGTTATGCAGCACACTCTATATGAACTTCGTAGAGCGTCCTCGCTTGACTCAGTGACGCTGTATACACAGGCAACAGCCGTGGTAGCGTACGTCTTAAGCAGATATTGGACTTTATCCTCGGAAAGGCTCATCGTGAGATGTTCGCCGAAATATATGTCGCGTGGTCCCTCCCAGTGGCAGATTGCACCAGACACACTAGTCCATGATTTCGTTGCCCATGAAAGTATAATATCTTGAACTTGTTCCCACCCCGGACAGCTTAGCCCGATGCCGCTCTCTGGTGCATTCTCATGTTTCCAGCGCCTTTCATTATGCAACCATGGTGCAATCAAACCTCGGAGATCTCGCCCAATTGCCTCTCCATCTTCTTCAGTGGAGTCGGGAAGTAGGAATCTCGCCGCGGTCCGGTCCGGTAAATTCTCAAATTCGGACAGAGAGTACTCGGGTGAATCACTTGTGTGGTACTCGCAGCTCCGTCTCACGAACGGCAACACCGTAGATGCAGCCCAGTGGTTTAAAGAAGGGTCTTTGTCAAGGAATGGCCGGAGAAGATCCACGAGCTGCGACAGGGCACCCACTTCTGCATTGATTCTGTACGCTCTTTGGAAAATGAAATCTCGGACAAGATCGTCGTTTTTGCCGTTTTCCGCATTCTCTCTGTATAATGGAAGCAGATGAAGCTTCTTAGCCTTTTTGACCGCAGTTTCATCGTTCAGTATGTCGACCGAGGAGGTATCTAGCTCGAAATGGGCCGGGGCTCGTAGTTGGCCGTCTGAAAGATCACGCAAAAATTCGGTGTAAGCGCATGGCTCGGCTGTCTCTGGGAGATAGGTAAGAATAACGCGCAGTAGAATTTCTATGTGCAAAACATGGGCGTTATGGAGCGCAAGAGAAGCTAGCTTGTCAATGTCGCCTTGGGCTGCCAGGTATGCCGCCAAGAGCAGCACCTTGGCTGGTGTTATACTCTTGCCCATACCTGGTACCTTGGTACCGTTTCTGTATCTGAATTGCAAGCCCCTTGTGTCTTTGCTCTTTTGGCCAGTTTGCAGGAACAGTAGCTTCGCTTCGCGTCATTCGACAAGCCCTTGTGACGTCTGTACCCGTGTTCTATTCCGATATGCGTCTATGGGGGCCATTCACTTGTACTGTACTTAAGTGGGTACCACCGGGGATATGTCACAACCGATGAGTAGTCTTTAACATAAGTACACTTTTTCACGACCTCTCCACGCTGAACACGTGTATATTTGCTAGTAACTCTCTATTTAGCCGGCCATTTCCCGAATTTTAAGGACCCCATCTCCAAAGCGTCCATTCTTGGACACTGGTCTTGTATCCGACGAAAGTAGCAACTCGAGCATCATGGCGTCCGGATATGGAATGCATGGGGGTATGTCGCCTGACTATGGACTTCCTTGCCTTCATCAGAGAATGTTAACCTGTTCTAGGCGTTGGACGCTGCTTCTCCTTCTGGCAAGAGGTGATGGGCTGCTACGTTGTCAATACCTCCTCCGATAACGACTCCGGCAAGATGAAATGTACATTGGCACTCGAGGACTACTACGAGTGTCTGCATCATAAGAAAGAGGTCTGTTACGTCATGCTTTGGGGATGTCACTGGGGTAACCGATGCTGACGGCGTGCAGCATGCCAGAGCGTTGGCTATGCAAGCTGCGTATGCCAGGTCTGAGGCTGCTACCGCACGAGACGATGCGCCGAGCGCAAAACAAATACGCAGCTTGGGCCTACTGGGGAAAGACGAGGAATCGAAGCAACTCCTGGGACGGGACTAGGCTAGGTCAGCTTTTGCATCGATAGCGCGAGCGATATATGTACTGATTGATATCAGTACGGCTGGTCGATGCTTCATTAACTCTTATCTTGTATGCTCGACCTTTAATGGGCTCGGTGAATTGCAGTACATTTGTTCGTGGCTTTAGGTACGAAGATAGTGAATATTTCACACAACAGTCTGACAATGGTGACCGTTCGTGGTGTTGGTGTTGCTCTTTTTGTGCCAGTTGTGTACGCCGCACTATCGAAATTGTGACTGCCAAGTTGATAAGTTGAATTGTTGTCTTTTCGTATTTACTCGGTTGATACTTTGTGTCGCTATAGTGCATTTTCGCGCATGACCTGCTATTTCTGTGCGTCTGTGACTGCTTCGCCTTTGTAGGGTTTGCTATTACTCTCTTCGCCTAGCCAGCCGTGTAAGGACTTCGTACTTTGCCTCGACTTGTGCTTTTATGATCCTGATTCTATGGTGTCTCGTTCCATGTGTTTGGGGGAGCTTCGCGGTGTAATCTGTCACGGTCAACGCTCGTAGAATTATCGGCTCGCCAAGCTCAGCTCGATTGTGTCCCATTCTGTCGGCACACGCGGATGCTATCCACGCTGACAGCTGGTCAATCTTCTGCCGTGTCCTATGTCGGTCTATGTCTTCGATTTTACCTTTTGATATGTTTTGTCTGGACGTTGTCACACCACATGATGTACATTGTCTGCTCCCAAGGGGGTACTTCCCTCATTGCGCACTCGAGCGGTGCTCTGTTGCCTTCTACTGCCTCCCTTTACCCGTACCCCCCCCCTCACGAGTGAAAACACAGCTACCCGAGTGCTGATGACCGTAATAGCACGCCAAGGCTCTGCAAATCAGATTTCAGACAGGGTATGGCATACATTAGGTAGCCCAAAGATGATGTGAAGCGAGGCTGATTCTGGTGCATACATGGTACCCTATACCACACTGTTGCGGCACACACGCCCTGTGTATTGTGCAGGGGCCGGAGCCACGAGAGCCTGTAAAGTCTGTTGTGCGCGGATTACTTTTCAGGAGTCAATTATTCATCGGTCATCTCGGACGTTGAAACTAACGCACGTTGTGGAACAATAGTTTACCGACACCCCCGTCCCGCCGCGAGCCTTGTTTTCTCTTTCCCTCCCGGCTGACCGGTATAGTGGCTCGGGCTCTCAACCAAGCCCCCGGTCCAGCGACGGACGTACTGGTACGTATCAGTAGCAAAGTTCGCGTAACACCCCCCAGTTTGCCAGTCAACAGTCCACACTGTCCACAAAACAGGGAGTGCCAGTGCCAGTTGCGGGGTTCTGACACCAGTTATCGCACGCGAAGAGAATATTTGATTGGCCAAAATACGCAAACTGCTAGGATCCTGTGCTCACTGCAACACTCATCTACTTCGTAAAAACCCCATGTCGAATAGCAAAATCACCATCATGCCAGCCGTTATTTACCCCAGCCAGTTATGGGCCCAGCATCGACCTGAGCCCCAGCCGGTGGTTTCCAAGCGGATAGAGGCCACCACCCCTTTCCCGCATAGCAGCAATGGGTACAAGGGCAGCGTCACGAAGTCAGCCCCAATACTACGCATTGAATACATGTTGCCGAGAGAGATTGGAGCATTGGGCGTGACGAGCAACACAATGGCAGCCACAAAGACAGAAACCGAACTGACGGAAAAAGAGAAGCGAGACAGGGCGGCTGTGGTCAGTGCGGAGCGTGGAGAGGACACGGGAAAACCGGTGCTAAACGCACCCCAGGGTGAGCACAATTTCGAGATAAGCGAGAACCGGTACGCCCAGATCGCTGGGACAGCAGCATGGAGACAAGACGTACGAAATACAGAGCGACACTGGCTTAAATCAAATAAGTAGAGAACACAAGGAAAAAAAGGAACATTATCAACAAATGCATCAAGATTGGGCGTCCTGCGTAACAGAGAAGAATACGCGACCGTGATGACAAAGTCGCGTACCAGCTTAATTGAATTTAACATGATGCTAAAAGGTGTTGTCGATGACAGGTGACCTGGGCGGTTTCTCAATGTATGATCAGATAGAGGACTCAGGGTATTGTACGCCTAAGCACACATAACTGTGAGCCAAGTTACTGAAATGGCTGCCGCCGAGAGAGATCTGGAGCCACGATCGCTAGCGTTGTGGCGAGGATTCGGTATCGAAGTCGGGGCCTGAAATCTGAGCCGCGTCAACGGAATCACTGCCTGACCAGCTGGCCGGCAGGCCATTCCTTGCCACCGTGCAAAGTCCCAAGGAGGCGGGCTCATCTACCCCAAGCTCTATATGATTTATTCCAGGACAAATGGAGTTGAATTTTTGACCAGTGAGTACGCACATCGGAGGCCAGCATTTTGTGCTGTATTATCAGTATGGCTACAGGCACGGCATCACACAGGGGTACACTCATGTCTAAGTATCCATAGTGTGGCGTGAAATGTTCTGAGTGGAGAGCGAGTTTTGTAAACCAGTACTGGTCATAACTACAAAGTACGAATAAGGGGCAGACAGACAGGGTGGGGGGTCTGGAAAGCTGTTCAACTGTCGAGCCAAGAAGTGCAACGCCCGCGTGGGTTAGATTGCTAGTACGGGTGGCACAGCCCATCAACACCAGCTGGCTGGGCCAGCCGGTTTCCTCCCTGTACGGTGACCTCAGTGGCACCAATTGTGGTCTGCAAAGGCTGGTGGGGCCGTTTCTTACAGCTGCGTACGTTGACCGATGCCCGAAAAATGTCGGTCGGGAGCCGCACTCCGGAACGCCACAAGCCAACGGTGCTGCGTCTGACAAGGGGTCGCAGAAACGCCGCGGAACGGTTGTTAGAGCCACGCGTGGGTCGGTCGTTACGCGGTTAAAAAAAAAAAAACAAAAAAAAAAAACTGATCGCCGCTTTTCCACTAACTAATAGCTATTAGAAAGCGGGCGAACAATTGTTTCCACAACGAGCCTACTCTACCAGAAAGGAAACGGAAGAACAGCAATGGCACCTTGAGGGACGCCCACCCCCTTCCGGCCGCCTGGGATGACATATTAGTGCACCGTTTCTGCGCATCGGGTGGGAGGAGCTGGCCCACTTTCAACGTAGCCCTGGCGCTCCTTGTCGCCAGCTAGGTTACCAACTGTTTACCCCAATCACTAATCATTGAGGCCCTTGGCTCGAACCACACCACTGTGCTTCGGCGCCTGGTTCAGGCCAGGGAGTACCGGAGATGAGGTGCAAAGACGGAAGGCGATGGCGACGAGATGATCAGCATCGAAGTCCTTCCTCCACTCTCGTATCTTCGTCGTGGTCCGAAAAGCCCATGATAGATGCCTTTTCCCCACATTCACCGTATCGAGGGTGCGGCATTGTCACACGTGTGCTGCGGCATACTTATTAAAGCGGTCCCCTTTTTCTTCCGTCCATAAATGTGCGTTGCTAGTTAAACGGAAAACATTTTTCCCAACGTTTCTTCTCCCAAAGCTCAGGGCTTGCCGAGGGGGCTTACTCCAGGAAGTGGTACGAGGCGTCATGGTCGAGTCCAATCATGAGCCAGTGGAATAGTGCGAGCAAATTCTGATTACTGATGTAGACGCTCAGCTAGCCCAAGATGGGCAAGTGCCAACGGTGAGGCTCCACATAGCAAGCACACGCCTACCCCGAAAGCGGGTCCGAGACCGTTTACTCGGGGCGTGAAATTCATGCGAGAACCGTCCAGCCGGCAGGCATCAAAGAGTCAGTCCCGTCACAATTGACCTTGCAAGGGTTGGAGCCAGACGATGCGGGATTATTGATCCGTTCTCTGCATCATCGTGCGTGTGTGCAAATGTGCGCAGCGGCAAAAGGACGGGCATATTTGATAGCAAAGAGTCCGAGAACTATCACAAACCCTTGCTGACTGGAAAAGCATTTGTATAGTCGCAATGGAAATTTCATTTCTTCGAGGTGATCGGAAAGAGGGCGGTTGATCTTGCAACGTCCTCGTTCCGGAGGAGTAATTATATGGTTGCGGCTGATGATGGCTGCGGAGAGAGGTGGAGAGGAAGGGGACAGGTCATGCATAAATGAAAAGGAATAAAAAAAACAATTCTAAAATAAAATGCAAAACAAGGTTTCGTTCTTGGGAGGACCGTTGCAGGCGCTAATGGGGGCTCCCAAGCAGCTGGGACCGAAATTCACCGGTGCAAAACGGTGGTTCCTTGCAGCGCTTCCCGAGTACATTTTCCCAGTTTCTCCGTTCAGCTGGGGTTTGCAAGGATGGGGGCGGAAAGATGAGAGAGGTGGCAAAGCCCCGGTCCTCTTTTGATTCTCCAGATACTGCCCGATTAGGTTCTAGTGCAGTTATGCTTTAATGCCGTGGCCGTTTCGCACCACTACGTATCTGCATCAAGTGATGGATCAACAATCCCTGTCCGCCAGCCGCCGATATTCAACGGGCATGCCAAACAGCGGATCGGATACCACTACAAGTACTCTTCACAGCACCACACAGCGTGACAGCGTAAACTTGCTTATGCTCCATTTTTTTGCCCTGCGGAAATTTATATGCATATACTGAGTATACACGACCATACTGGCACCATGATGCGATCGCAGCCTGGCCCGCTGGAAGCGGGCGGCGTGCCCACTGCCATGAGACACGTTTGCCCACGTGCAAATTAAGTCGCGCACGGAGAGAGAGTGTCTTTGGGAGCCGCCGGTGCCCTAGATTATTTGAAAAGAAGCCGCCAGCGGGCTGAGTGAGATACTGAGTATATCAAGGTCGAGGGGAGACGCGGAGAATGACAAAAGTCGAGTGCTTTTGCAAGTTACTTCATGTGTATTACACCCACGTTGCGGCTGTGAGCCTGTCAAGCGGTGATCAGCTTAGACGCTCTACGCTGCTCGATAAAGAGATGATCAATACTTCCTCCAGGGCATGAATGCAATACTTGCAGGTTCTTTTGCGCTGGCTATGCTCGCCGACATCATCGCGCCGGAGATGTAGGCTTAGAATAACAGTACCATTATACCATTATGGGAAGAGATGTTCGGACAGACACTCATGTATTCAAGGCAAACTCAGGGACGCTGCCGGTAGTTATCACATCGAACTAGAACCACGGCATCTGTCAACCAGGACTCAGAAGCGCGGGCCCGAGAAAAGCGGCATCGTCATCACCTTGAAAAACAAGATCACATCCATCTTCCGACCCCAATCAGAGATTCGTATACAATAAAGCTGCTTCCCCGAGATGGACCTTGTCAGCGTTGGGTGATTGCATCCACAAGTGTGCCCAGGAGCGCGCTGACTGACAGCAACCACTGATGAACATGGTTCGGGTCTGTCAATCATATGCCATGGACCCAGTCCTGCATCGCGAGCAATTAACAGTATTCAGCAATTCTGAAGTGCGCAGTGGCCAGCATCATTCATTTGGCCAAATAAGGGCAATACTGGGGCCCATCCGTCTTTGGGCAGCATCCAGCGGGCTCGTCGCAGCCCCCATGCCCCCCTTTAGCCGCAGGCTTGGCTACGTGTAGCCCGCGCAGTGGGTAGGAGTAGGCAAACACGCAAAGTAGGGTCGTAGGGTCGTAACACTAGCTTCTTGATCATGTATATTTTCCGCTTTCACGGTCGCTTTCATTACTGTCTCTTGTTATTATATGAACTTGGATCACGACATGACGAAGTTGTTGGCGGGGCGGAATGGACCCATTGGACCGGGACCGTTGCATCTTGTGCGCCATGCTACTGGCTCACTGCTCGAGTGCTAGACGGTGCCATTCGCTCAGAGCCCATTGTTTAGGAGGCCAATATTTTGCAGAACTGTGCTAGCTCACAGCTGTCTGCAGCATCTCATCATTCAACAAGTTGCATGCCTGTACACCTGCAAACCTGGCAGAATGCGCCGGCACAGAGGAGGTGTTTGCTAGCTCGTCATTTGACGGCGAGGTCCAGAAGCTGCGGGAAAGCCACAAGGTCCCGATCCTCATCGGACGGACTTCAACGGTGCGACTAGACTTCAACGGTGCGACCAGGGCCCAGGGCCAGGCTCATTGAAGTTATTTCATACTGGTGGGTGGATTGTCAGACCACAAATCCACCAGTGAAATAGATTTATCTGCCATAGTTAACTTATTACTTTTGCCAGTCATAAGTTATTCTGGTGGTTGCCGTTGCACGGGCCGAAGTTTCTCGGCAGCGCACAACTACCTACCTAGGTACCTAGGTACCTAGGTCTCCCCGTTTTCCCCTTCAGCAGTACCGGGTTGGAAAATATCGGCCCCCGCTTTGATACATGTGCAAGGAGGTCTTTTGGATGGGCCAGGGCAGTAATTATTTGACCAAAATTACCTATTTGAGGGCCAAATTACCAGTGAGGGATCGATTCGGTACGCGTCCGCGCTTTTTAACAGTTTCTTTCAACAGAGGGCAACGTTTCCGACCATGGATGGTGGACAGCGAACGAGAGAGACAGATGCCCTGGACAATGTTAAGCGTCGATGCATCAGTGCATGTACATACTTCGGCAGCTCTCGCGTGTCTTTTTTCTCTTTACTTTGCGTCTTTGTTGACGTCTTCCCTGCTTTTGCACATCAAGATGACGACTGACCGACAACTGGTACTAACAAGCCAAGTGTCAAGATTGTCGCTCGCCGGCTTCTGGCGCTCAGGCTGCCCGGTGCTCAGTCGTCAATACCGCGCCTGCATTCAGTCCCATGTCACAACCTCGTGGCGCCTACACTGCCTCATGACAATGCATTCCGATATAGGTATTCACCTGCCCCGCGTCGCTCACCCAAAATTGTAGGGCCAGAATGGGTGGTGATAGCGCGCACCTTTGTTACGCACTCACGGCACTGGACCAAGCAAGTTCTGACCGGTGCAGTGGAGCCTTCACTGGTCTGGTCCTGCCACTTTGTTTTTAACTAATTACTGATAACTACTGGCCAAAACCACCTATCTACCTAGGTGGGTATGCAATGCCAAAGTAACAACTGCCAGTAGCTAACAGGTAAAGTTAAATAGTGAGTCAGTTCATAGTTTTATTAGCAGACTTTAGTCCTGGTACAATTGCCTACCGCGACCATCAACCAAAGGAAAAGTACGTCCCCTTACGAAGCCACGCAGCCCGCGTACTAATATAGTACATGTAGTGCTGAAAAGCCACTCAAAGTACTGGGTAAAGCTTAAAATCAGGAAAAATCAAAATCTCACCAAGCCAATTGTGCTGGCGGCCGCCACCACCTTGAGTTTTGTTCGCGGCTCGACCCGCCGCCCACGGTATAGCTTCTTGGCCGTCATCACTGATGATTCACCACACAGCCCACTTGGCGCTCTCTGGGCCATTTCTTCATTACGTATCACCTGGAACTGCATGTACAGTCAGTTGCGCGCTCCCACAACAAATTTCACAATCAAATGTCTTCGTTGGTAGTACTTGATGTGCCTATGAATTCTGCTTCTTCTATCTGCGTGCTACTCGTGCTACTCAGGGATCCAGCCTAGACGCTGGCGCAGTTCCATACACATACACTACACGGCCTACCAGTGTCCCAACCATGCAAAATTGCAAGAAGGGAAGCCGTAAAAAGAAATAAAGAAAAAAACCCTGTTCGCCTTGCAAAAATTCACGCTCTTCAAAAAAGAAAACAAGATTAGATTTCGTGCCTCCGCTCCGTAAGAGCTATTGACGTAATGAATCACAGATTTCAAAACGCAAAAAGCAGAACGAGGCCAGTAATAGTGCTTTTGGCTTGGGTATAGTGTGGTGAATAGGTCCGAGCCTCTCTCAATAATATTGAGGTTCATGCACGCGCTCACGCTGAACGAGTATCTCGTTCATCCGTCGCGATGCGAGCCAGTAAAACAATGTGTGTCGCTCTTCATCTCATCCGCGACGGCTCGAGTTCTCAGTGCAGTAGAGACGATACGGAAATTCTCGAATCTCGTACCTTGTCGGCAACCGGCTGCTGTTGAACCGGAGAGTTCGGTGCTGTAAGCAGATGTTGCCGCCTGTGCGTATCGTTATCGCTTGACTGTTGATCGAAGGAGCTAAAGCCTGGCAGAGCACCACTGGGCATAGGGCCGACATGATGCCCGTCAGTCAAAGTTCTTATTGGAGGCAGCTCATTCTTGATGTGACGTGAGAGGTTGGCAGTTCGATGAGGCGACGATGTGGTGTAATGATAACCGTCAGCGTCGGGCGACTCAGACGAGCAAGGTGACGGTAGAGGTGCGTCCAACCAAGGGACATGCTGGCGGTGTTGCTCAATCGGAGACTGCATAGGATTCGGCAGTGGCAGTTGAGGGGGTGCACCACTGATTGAAGCAGATCGGCGATAGTACCCTTCACTACCAATAGCATTGGCATTACGGCGGCGATCATATCTCTTGCGGCGATTCTGGCTGCCGTTCCACCAATTTTTGACAGCGTTGTCACTGCGGCCGTGTAGACGACGTGCAATCTCTGCCCATCGCTTGCCGATTTCCCCAACCAGTCTTTCAATTTGAATTCCTTCCTCGGCGGTAATAGGCTCGTGGTTTAGCGACGGCTTCAGATTTTGATGAAAGCGCTCGCGGCATTGCTTGGGAGTTCGGGTACCGAGCGTGGTGGAAATGCGAACCCAATTGAGTGGTCCATGTTGATTAACGAGCTGCATAAGAAATTCGTCTTCGTTTCCAGACCAGGGGCCGCGTCGGTGGGCTGTAGCATCTTCTTCCATGATGGCGATGGTCTGATGATGTTTGTGCAAGGAGGACCGTTCCAGCGTACGAAAGCTGATAATGTCTGTTATTTGAGCGTTTCTTTATACTGGTGGGTTGAATAAAATATGGGAAAAAGACTTTGATTTTGGGGGCGTTGCCACGAAAGTGTATTGAATATGTTTAAAAGCTGGGCGTCGAAGCGGGCGTAAAGTGCGGCATGGGGGGAACAAATAGCAATTCGGCCCATGTAGAAGCTTCGGGGGATCTGCCATCGGACGCACAGCGAACACTGAGTGGGTTCCCAGAAACCCCACTACTGTGGATGAGTGTGGAGCCAAAGATTTGGAAGGGCAGGGTGTGTGTGGAGAGGAGTGCCAAGCGCGAAGGCGTGCGGAAAGACGGCGGAGCGGACAGTGCGACCTTGATAGTGGGGTGGGTGTGCCTTTGCCCATTACACCCCTAAGAATTGCCTGCGCTGCTCGGGCTTTGCTATTCTGACGCCTCTATTCTGGCTAGTATCACTTCTTTTGGTCACAATATCTGCGTCCCGACCGGAAGCACCTGAGGTTATTGCAATACATCCGCAATCTACCCGCGGCTCCAGACTGCCCCTGGCCCGATTGTCTACCGTATGGGCCAGCTAACTTGAGGCAGCATAGAAAAACTGGTGCTTTAGCATGTTGGTAGAACAGCTCCTCCATGTCTCCTTACCTAACGAACAACATGATGATTCATGAGCGTGTATTTGCGCCACGTTACGAAGCTTGCGCTCGCCCATTAACCTGCCTCTTACTTTCTAGACCGGTTCTTACTCTTTGGCGTTGCAGAGTTTTCGCAAACTTAAGACCAATGGATTTCCAGCCACACTGAGTATGATGATTCATGTTGTTCGCGCCATCACAATCTGGCCCTTGTTTAGGCGCCTTTTCCCGCGATTTTCGGTTTATAGTCCACATATCTACTCTTGTTGCCTACACGTGGTCTTATGGAAGCCTGTCATCCGTGCTTCTTACTTTGCAAAGGAACACTGACTTTGAGTCAGCTCTCAATCTAGGTTTTCAGCCTTTGTATACTACATGCGGGCGTTGATTTACGTCTTGTAGGCCGCGCCGATGAGTGGAGGGCTCGAACACTTCTTCGCGCCATGGGCGAAACATGCTGCTGTGTCATCCTAGAATCCGCGCGACGTGACATCGCCCTATGCTCTGCGATGCTCTGCGGAACAGTGTTCGTTGCAAGGGTCAAGCCAGGAACAAAGCAAATACGTTATGTTTAGGCACATTTAAGGTGTCTCCGGGCTGCACATCTATCAACAAGAAAATTGCCCGCCGCTTGCTACTTACATAATAACCATTGCTACAGGCTCCCAATTAGGCGCTGTTGTTTCCGACCTGAGATGCAAAATAAATAAATAAACGAGCTTCATGTACAAATATCGCTATAGATAGATATCACCTCCCTCTCCGCTCTCCCAGCGCTTCCAAGCCTCTTCGTACGCAGTTTCAACGTCTCGAACCCAGCGGCGGGTATCAAAAAGCCCGCATGTCCATTTGTTATGCCACAGCAGTTTACGCATATCTGCCAGTCGGCCACTGCCCCCAACTTCGCCGGAAGCTGCACGCGAGTATGATAGCCCGACAGCTAATTCAATGGCCGATTTCTCGTACATCTTCTCAGACGTTGCAATCAGTTCACCTGCAACGCGTTGACCCTCCGGTGTTCTCGGCAATGCCCCTTTCAAAATGGAAGCCGCCATTCGCGCGCACATCTTATACGGGTAGCGAGGATAGGTGAGCAGCGGTGTGCTAGACCACAGCACATCCGCTGCAGTAGTGTGGGCATTGCACTCCGGAGTGTCAAGGAACAGGTCGCAGACCCGGGCACGCGAGATGTGCTGGCTCTTCTGAGCAACATCGGTAAATACCAGGCGGCTTGCCACCTCAGGGCCTGCCCATAGCTCTGCCGTCCGCCGCAAGTTTGCCTCGCCCGCCTCTGGAAACCGAAGAAGCCAAAGTATCGCTTTTGGTACTTGTGCCAGGATCCTGAGCCATGACCTAAACGTGCTTGGGTCAATCTAAGTAATCCCATGGTCAGCACGCACATAACATGTTGCACTTTTGTTCCCGCGACAGAAATATTTACCTTGTAAAGTTGATTGAAATTCGCCAATATAACTGTGTCATCTTGCAAATCGGGGAAAAGTTCCTTTCGCATTGTCCATCGCCGATTTTGTTCATCGGACCAAGTCATATTCCTTTCTATTGAGGGCGATGATTGCGCATGGTCGCAGCAGAAAAACGTATCGCGACAGAATATGATATTTTCCGTGTATATCCATTCGCCAGCGTCGGCCTCGGTTTCATCGTGAAAAACGTCCTCCAAGGTTGTATTCTGACGCCATGGGCGCAAGGTACTCGATGGTATAGCAGTAGTGTCTGCAAGAATATAGTCGCACCATTCGGCTCCGAGAGTGCCTGCGAAGCCCATAAAGGACATTTGAATTGGAGCTGGCCGAGCAGCAAATATCTCGTTCCTAGCACCGCGAGTATAGCCATTGAGGTTTACGAGAATATGGATACCATCATAGCTGATCTGCTTTATCAAGCGCTCAGGAGTCCAGCTGCTGACATCCCTGAAAACAGGGGCTTCCTTCTCGATCTGCGCACGGTAGCTTGACTTGTCACTAGGCGTTGTTGCGTAGCAAAAAGCCCGTACTCGTCCCGTATCGTGAAATCCAAAAACTGATTGCATCCTGATATCATTGTTAGCCTCCGGATTGTAACCACGAAGAGAGCTATGCTTACAAATGGGCTAAAGGGTGGTTATTAAAATCTGAGGAGACGTATCCGACATTCAGACAAGGACCGGGTGGTGCTGGCGGAGGGAGAATATTTTCAGGAAGCCACGGCGCACGCAGTGTAGCACATGATATCCGCATTGCATTACGCTGAGAGATAATTCTGACTTCTTTCGCCGTCAATGGAGAAGTGAATGTATGAAAGGGGAGAACAGTAGGAGCCGGGGGCACGCTTAAAGACGGCGGTAGTTGAGGTCGAGAGTATGGGGTATTTGCTCTCTCAGACAAGACGTGTTGGTCAAGGTACCACTGCCGAAGCAAGACCTTTGCTGCTCTTTCAAGAAGCCGTACTAGCCGTGAGCCAGCCCACCTGGACCCGATCCATTTTTGTAAGTGTTTTTCGAGATCGAATGAGGAGCTGAGCCCGTGTTGAGACAGGGTATGCGTCAAAAGTCGAATCAACGACTTGTCAATAATATTCCGGCCCCATTGTGAGGCATCATCGAGCTGTTGACGAACTATATCCGTGACACGCTTACTGAGACCTGATGCAGACTTAGTGGTCTCTGCATCGAGCAATTGACCACCATCATCCACGTGCCACCGGTCATACCCCCCCGAGTACAAATAAACACCACCACGACCTTTCCAGTCACAGACTGAGTTGAGCGCTGTGAAAAGACCACACACTGCTTCAGCGAACCCTGGATTAGCGGCTACAGCGCGACGGTAGTAGCCAATAGCCTCACTTATCCGACCTTTGTCTTTGACAGCGTTGGCAAGATTTGTTAATGCAATGTCAAAAGTTCCATCGCAGACAACGGCACGCTGATACATTTGAATCGCGAGATCGAGTTGGCCAACATCCTTTAGTAAGCTGCCAAGATTGGTATGCAGATGGACGTGCTTCGGATCTAGGCGAAGACCATAGTTGTAGTAGGCAAGGGCCAGAGCCAAGCCGCTCCCGGGAAGTATGCCTGGGATGCCAGTTTGGACATGCGATGGCGATGTACTGTCAATAACTGGATTTGAATTTGTTTGAGGTATGCCAGCAAGGAGGATGCCTACATTGTTGGCGGTCGATGGGCTTTCTTGAAGGGATAGTGAGAGGTAATAGAGCGCTAGGATATCGCCAACGCCAGAGGACGGTCGCGCTAGTGTAGAGTTCGATGAACCACCTGCCATAGAGTCTTGAAATATCTTCGCCAAGGACAGGAGTGAGTTACTTGTAGTTTGAACTGCAGCTCTCCTAGGAGTAGGATCATTCACCCATCGTAGTCCAGGAAGCTCGCCATCGCCACCAAATAGAAGGCGAGCGGCATGGCGAGCCTTGTCGGGGGCGAGTAAAAGTGGTTGCCCAGCAGGTGCAGAAGGCGCCACCCGGGAAAGGGAGTTTTGAATGCCACGAACAAGCTCGCGAACTCCCTTGGTATTTCGGCCGACGCTGATCAATACAGCTTCTTCGAATGCCCGAGCAGCGCCATCTACATCTTTCAAGCCGTAGAGCATGGTGCCTTTTGCGTGGATCAACGCAAGAATACGACCGTTTTCACTTCCATCTAGAGTGTATCCGCTCGAGCCATAGCCCCCAGACGATAGGTCAAATACGCTCTGTAAACTCATCGACTGCCCACCGACGATCCGAGAGTTGGATTTGTGATCATCTGAAGCTTCCCCACGAGAAGCGAGGCCTGCTAGCGCAGGCTGACCAACAGCTCCGAGCGCCTTTTGAACATAGCAGATGATATCAATGGCTTCTTCACTGCGTTTCTTGTAAAGAAGTCCGACCAGGTGTTCAACAGCTTCTAGGTAGCTGGGCCTTTGTTGTATCGCACGAATCCAGTAGTGCTCGGCCTCTTCATGACGCCCCAGACAGTAAAAAGAGGCTGCCATGTTTGCAATGGCTTCTATGTGGCTATAATCGCGGTTAGATACGCAAAAAATATACATGGACAAAGTAATAGAAGTGAGTACCTCGAATCTAATGCAGTGATTCTTGAAAAGGATTGGAGGGCATCTGCATACTGCTCTACAGCATACTGAAGGCAGCCCAAAACGAGCATACCTTCAGTCCAGGTCCACTGACTTTGCTCACAGAGGTGTTTGAGAATATTGAGAGAAGATCTAGCGTCATTGACCGGGGACACACCATGGTTGAGGAGATCGAAAGAGTCCATTAGTGGTACAGAGCCATGGACCGCACTTTGTTGGGCTCGAAACTGATCCACCCCAGCGAACATGACGTGGCTGCTGGGTTGCTGAATCGGCGTATACTGATGACCTTGTGCGCCGCTCGAGTCGAGGTTAGCTGGTGGGACTCTGCTGGCAGTAGCGACATATACGTGACTTTTATTCAAGCCAGTGTTCTCTCTCCTCGGTCTGGGAGGTTTTGGAAATATGAGGTGCTTTGATGATGCATGTTCAACTCCGTGAGAGTCTTTAGCCATACTTACCCCAGCCTTTGCTTGCATATATCCAACCAGACTGGCATAGCAACGGTAGGCTCGACAGAGACTTTTGTCCCTGAAAGCTGATTGATTGTTGTAAGTGTCGTGATTCAGCGTGTAGGCGCTCTGAACATGAGGCTTAGAACCCTGCGGTGTGTGACCCAGGATATGATTTGACGCAGGAAAATGCCGAGGTGTCACCAAGTGCGGCGCATATTCAGGACAAGGTACAGTTGGGTAGGAGGCGCCAGGCACGGTGCTGGTGTATTGTGCTGAATGGTAATCCCATGAACATAAGCCTTGCTGCCAATAAAGCTGACCAAGCGGCAGACCTCCTACTAGTGTCGGCGGCGGTGGGCAGAAAGCTCTGACATTATATTCATTGGCTCGAATGACGGGTTGATAGACACTTGCGAAAGGAATAGCAGTAATGTGTGAGGACATCCGGGAACCTTGCGCTTGAATGGATCCAACAACATGGCCGGGTGACTGCCAAGGTACCACTGGCAGTTGCGCATTGGTATTCGCACTGCCAAGTATGATGTTTTGGTGATAGGATCGAGCGCCAAGCGCCTGATGATCAAGCGTGTTGATAGCCTGTCCAGCAAGGGCCAGCTGCTTCAATGGCGGCTCGCCACTAGACGACTTCGTGGAGGAGCCATCGTATCCAGCATCAATGGTTCCATTCGGAGTTTTTCGCCGTAGCTGGTGCTCTCGAACCCTGTGAGACGAGTGCACGCCATAGGGGCTCCCTTCAGCGAGTTGCGTATGCGACTGAAGTGTTCTTATTGGAAAAGATCGCTGTCGATAAAGAAGCCTTTCTGATTGAAGCTGATCATCGTGTACCGGCTGTCCGTTAGCCGGCTTGGGCAAACGATCGAGATTCGCGGCCGGCACCGTCTGGCGGTGCGCCTGCAATAATGGCAACATGCCCGAGGTCGATATACAGGACTATTGGAAGGTGAAAGATTTGTCGTTGGTGTAATATCGAGAGACATTGGCAGGCGTACTGCGAACGCTCATTGCTTCCAGTCATACCATGGCGGACACGCTGCCAACTGGCATCAAGCAAGCGGAGAGGAAATTACAGCAGCAGTGCCTCTACCTGACCCTCCTATAGTCTGGTCTTGGGTACGGCGCCCTGGTGATCAGCGAATCAGTGAGAAGACGAATAGTCCTCCCAGCTGAAGCCAGGCACAAATGTCAACAGTTCAGTGACTTTGCATTCGATGTGGAGTGGTAGTATCAAGAAGGCACACGCCATCGCACGGCGGAGAACGGATGGTGCAATGGCGCAGCTGGTCAACATCGCGCATAGGCGGTGGCGCCGCACTAACATTAGTGTCTAGAAGGCATGTACCAGATACCTCACGAGGGCCAATAAAGATGGGTTGTCTGAAGTACACGGACAAAACAGAGAGGTATGCCACTTAGCAAGAAGATCAATTATTAACTGTCCCCGCTCGACCACCAAACAAGGGTATTGACAAACACTCAACGTATCTGTCAAAGCTCTCCATCAAAATGATAACTAGCGTCCAGTTGATGACCATCATGCTTGCAGTCTCAAATTTTTCAGGCGGAATGGACGTGATCACCCAGATAGAGCTCAGTGGTAACGGCGCTCAGAGAAATTTGCCGCTGCCTTGCTGTGCTCATGCACCTATCATTTCGGCTATTATTGCAATGCCTGTTTCACAGAATGTAGATCCGATCAATGGACCGCCATGATCACTTGGAGAGATACATGGCGGTGAGTAGTGGAACTAGGAGTCAATCTACCTCGGGCAAAAATTGAAATATACCATCGTGCAGTTGGTAATTTCAGAGTGTAGCCGAGGATCACAAACAATTCACATCAGCCGTAAGACTTGGTCGCGCAGCCCTTCTATTTTTGTATTCATAGCTACATCAATTCAATGTCGCATTCAGCTCATCTGGTAGTTTCGATGTTCGCTCGCTGAAGGGCCTCTGTTTCAACTGCCTTGATTCGGTAAACGCCTATTCTTCGGGAACTAAACTATGCGTTAGTGGTTGACAACATAATCCAAAACACACGTTGAACATACTGTCGATCTCGCCGTTGTCAATGGCCTCAATGATGACCTTGGGAGGCTTGCCGTCGACGCGACAGCCAACACTGTAGGCCGTACCAAGTATTTCCTTGACAGTGCCTTTCAGTTCCTTCGAGAAAGACTTATAGCGCATAGTGCGGGCAATCTCGATGATCTCGTCAAGGGCGACTGACTTATTGTGCTTGATGTTCTTCTCCTTCTTGCGATCACGAGGAGGTTCCTTCAAAGCGCGAATGATCAAAGAAGAAGCAGTGGGCACAACAGACACTGCGGCCTGACGATTTTGAATTGTGAGCTTGACAGTCACGCGCAAGCCTTTCTGCAAGCTGTTAGTGACGTTTAGACCGAGAGAAACAGTGTACGTACCCAATCGCCAGTGGCCTTGGCAATGTCCTCTCCGACCTTCTTGGGAGAGAGACCAAGGGGACCGATCTTCGGCGCAAGGGCTGAAGAGGCACCGACCTCACCTCCAGTAGCACGGAGGTGGCTAGGGAGGATTAGCAGCTAGAAGAGGGGAGGTGATATGATAAGGAAACGAACATGATCTTGATCTCGTTGGGATCGATTTTAGGAGCTAGAGGAAGAAATTTTAGTGGTGCTATACACATTGACAAGATGGTATCAACGTACGCATTGCGGCAGTTTGTGAGAATGGCAGAGGCTCGTGGTTTGCTTGCCGTTGCGAAATTATTGATGGTTGCTAAAGAAAGAAGAATGTTGGGCCTCTGCTTAGCGAGAAAATATGTGTGGCCCCCCACTGTCTGCCCTAACCGAAAGTTGCACCCTGGAAACTTTTGCTAGGCATGGCATTACATAATCTGTAGAATTGAGATCCACTTCTACTTAGGTACCTAGCCATACTAGCTTCAGCTTTGGTGCTAGAACGAAGTGAATTGATCACACATGGTCGTTGAGATTCAAGTCAATATGGAACTTTGAGTTGGCCGTGCTATATTAGTTGACCGGGCCACATATATATATCTGACTGTTCAATACGATGGATGCAGGTCCTACACGTATGCCTCCCCAGTACCTAAGAACGGACTCAACATGATTAGTTGGTGCCACTGACAGCAAGCCTATCATAAAAGTCGACGTTAGCAACCGATCGTTAGCATTGATAAATTCCAGATGACCTACTTCATCAAGTGTTCCATGAACGTTTGAAGAGACACGTCGTCGGTAAAAATCGTTTGACCCGAAGCGGCTCCAGCTCCACCGTATGGGCCGGTCGTGTGCGTGGTAGACGGGTTGAGTTTAGAGAGCAAGAATCGGGCTTGGGAGCCACCAGCATCACATACGATAAATCGAGGTAGTGGAAATCTATCCGTAATCAGATCCTGGGTGGGATTAGTACGGTCCTGAAAATTTCGTTCCACCAAAAAGTGACTCACCCTGGCATCTTCCTTTGGCTGCTCTAACAATGCTGCGAAATTCTCATAGCCATCCTGGTCCTGATAACCGGCCTTACGCCATTCCGCAATTGTTTCGCCATGAAATATGAGGATGTGGAAGAACGTGTCTAGGAGGAGGATATGTGTAGGCTGAATGGAGGCCGAGTCAAGAAGTACAGGTTGGCCACCATCCTGATCAAATGTATAAGAGTCAAGTGTTGGTTGGATCATGACGAGCGAATTGCTGACGTCTTCATGGTTTAACACATGCCTGTTGAAGGCTGTCTCATCAGGAGAGTTGTTGAATACTTGCAAGAAAGGGCTCCTGCGCAGATGAAACATGAACTGCGGGTATAGGGTGAAGTTTTTCTCCAGCCTAAATGAGGACGGGTCATCTTTTCTGTAGTCGGCGAAGCGCGAGCACAGTCGGATAAGCATTCTGTCCACCCATCGAAGCACATCGGGCCCATCATCAACCTCAGCTTTGAAAACAGCTATTCTGCTCATGAGGACAGCGGCAGCTTCCTGATCAAATGACTGAGCAATCGCCGGATCACCAGCTGGTCCACTTAGATTGCGAGCGATGGTGGTGACACGCAGATGGAATTGGCCAGACGAGTGTTGATAGTAAGTTAGAAACTGCAACATGCCTTTCTGAGGTCCTTGTTGATGAGGACTTGGGCCTTGGTTGGCAACCTCGAAATAGACACCATAGCTTGCTTTGGGGTCAATGCCGCACATTTTCCAAGAGCAAGTGTTACCGATGCCGCATTCGGTCTCGCCAACGGAAACTGATTTCTTGTTAAGGGAAACAGCGTGTCCAATGAGACCAGTCACCTTCAATTCCTTTGTGGTGAGAACCTCAAGCACCGCGTTGAAGCCCATGAGGAGATTGTCGTCGCCATCTTTCTCAAAAACACGGATGAAAGACTGCTTGAACATCGACGACGTGAAACTGTCAGTTAGAATCATGTGGCCGCCAGTCGAATTGCAAAGACCCTTCATTTCCAGGAGTCCGACCTGATCCAAACAGCCCGCGAAAATGTCAATGATGTGACCGTTATGGGCTGTGCGCTTTGCCAAGTTGTCATAGAACTGTAATAATTAGCCGACGAACAGATTATGGTATACGTGCCGTGGGAATGCTACCTTCAATGCCTTCTTGTAGTACTTGACGTTATCGCGATCAATATCATGATGCGATCTCATTGGCTCTCGCAGTTCAGGGCCAACTGTCATGCCCGGGCCCTCCGTAGCCGGGCCACCAGCGAAGAGCATTATACGACCTCCGGCATTTTGGAATGACGACTCCATGAGACCGATCGCCACACTCAGGGCCACGCCAGTGCAGCGCAGGCTACGGCGGTCGTTCGCGGTTGGCCACGGGTCTTTTTGAAGCGCCTCCAATGCTTTAGTGAGCTGGAATTCCGCTTGCTGAACCGGCATGAGAAATCTGGATGCTGGTCCCATAGGCAGAGGACGGCCAGGTTGCTGTTGCATCCCCGGTCGAGCTGTAGAAGCTGACAGACCAAGCATATCTTGAACTTGCTTGGCAGTGTAGTCCTTGTTTCCTCGGAAAACATACGATTTTGCGCAGCCCTCGTAACCGATCTCATGAACTTGTGCCTAGTAGGTGTCAGAAGAATCGCAGCTTCTCCAAAAAAGCTTCCATAATCATACCATCGTGCCGTATGTAATAAGGCCAACTAGGGCGTTCTCAGGAAGCAAACTGAGACTCATGACCAGGGATTCCTTAAGCGCAGCAAGGCCGTCATCTTCTTGGCATAAGTCTACAACGTAGAAGAATATAGGTGGAGCTGGAGCTGGCCTAGACAGTCGATATTCAATAGTCGTGTTTGCAGGATGTAGTTCGGGCGGAATCGCGTTTTGCGTAATGTCCTTGTAGTGGGGGGGGAGCGAATTTCTTGACAAGCAGAAGGGACAGATCCAAACTCGAGCGCGAACATCGACCTGACTATGCATTTTATCAGTTTGATACGGAAAAATAGATAACAGTCTGGCTGATGAGCCTACCAGAATGGATTGAGCACAGAGCGGCATGGCTGCTTGCAAGTCACTGGCTCAAACTGCAGCAATGGTGTGTCGAGCTTCTCTTTCAATGGGGTGTAAAGAGCACCAATCGGCACAACCAGTCGCGATGCTTCCTGTCAACAGTTAGTCGTATTTTCTGGACCAGCCCAATCTCACGCTCACCATGCGCGAGCTGGGAAGCACGTTCCAGCTCAGGCGAACACCGTCGCGATCCTCCACGTCGCTCCATTGCTCTTTGAGTGCCTCGTACTCCATCTTTCGCTGTATGAAACACGATAGTCAAGCTTTGCAAATTCAAGCTTATAGCTTGTCTTTTCACAAGGTCCTAACTTTGCGTGAGACTATTTTGTTCGCGGGTCGTGAAGCTCCCGAGAGACGTTTGCGCTTACTTATTCGAAGCTCAGGAGGGGGACACATCAAACACAATAAGAAGTGGACAGTTTTGTGCCCCACATTTCTGGCCAGCTACATCCCCATCCAGTCCTGATTAAAATAACTTAGTTAACTAGGTAGTTGTTATTGCTCATTATCCAGATTTAGGTGGAAGATATTTAGGGTGCTAATTTGTCCAATTGCATCGTCCCCCCCGGAAGCAGATCTCTGGCGCGAGTTGAGTTGCGACGTTCACTGTGTTCAGCGTCGACTGCTATGGTAGTCTGGCCACTTGCAGCCGCGTAAGGTCATATGATGCGATTGATTCCTGGTCAAAGAAGCTCAGCTGTTGCGTGCTATCGCGTTGGACTGGGGAATGCACAGCGCTCCATTCGAACTGCGGCTCGCCTGAGGCTGGCTTACGACATTCACGAACCTCCAAAGCCGCAAACGACGCCTGAGAACGCACCGATTCTGTTTCTGCATGGCTTATTCGGCTCAAAGAAAAACAATCGAGCGATGAGCAAGTGAGAGAGGTTTTGTGCTGCAACCAGGCTCAAATGAATACTAAAATTTTCCAGGGCATTGGCTCGGGATCTTGGGAGATATGTTTATGCCGTGGTATGGCGATGTCGCAAGTCATAAAACAAGGAGGTGCTAACGACATCAGGACCTGAGGAATCATGGCCAATCCCCTCATGACAAGCATCATGACTACTTGGCCATGGCAGACGATGTCTCCAACTTCATTGCTGACCACGGTCTTCGGGAAACTACACTGATAGGCCATTCAATGTAAGTGCTAGCCCAAATGAAGGCTCAATCTTCGTTGTGTCAGTTCGCTTACCAAAGCCTATCTATATTTCATTAGGGGAGCTAAGACTGCTATGACACTGGCTTTACGGTCACCAAAAGATGTAGCAGATATTATTGCCGTCGACAATGCCCCGGTGGATTCGCTCTTGGGCTCAGATTTCTCCTCCTACATCCGTGGTATGAAGAAAGTCGACCAGTCTCACGTCACAAAATTAGCGGAAGCAGACAAAATTCTACAGGAAGTTGAGAATGTTCGCTTCTCGCGTGTTGATTTCCATGCCTGGTGTTTGACGCTAATTTGGTGGCCCGCAGTCTCTCCCGATTCGACAATTCCTGTTAGGAAATCTTCACCGTGAACCTGGTCAGAACATTCAGACGTTCAGAATTCCTTTAGATACACTGGGTGCTGCTCTGGGTCACCTGGGCGACTTTCCTTTTAAGGACCCCAACCAATTTCGTTTCGAAAAGCGGGCTCTGTTCGTGCGCGGCACCAAGAGTAAATACGTGCCTGATGAGGTACTTCCAGCCGTGGGGCAATTCTTTCCCAAGTTTCGTTTGATCGACATCGACGCTGGCCACTGGGTCATCTCAGAAAAGCCGGAGGAGTTCAGAGCAGGTACATGCCCCGATCAAGCGTGAAAGCGACGATGAGTGCCTGCTGATATTGTCTTAGCTGTAGTGGAGTTTCTACAGAACCAGGACTGAGCCACGCAGTCTGTGTGGACAACGGTTCTACTTATTGGCAAGTCGGCAAATGAAGGAAGTGAAGATGCCGAAAAAAATTCCGGGCCGGGGAAAGATTCTTCTAGGAAATAAAGTCGAGCCTCAAGGTGCCCTAATAGCATCATCGTCAGTAAGAAATGTCACCCACGACTTGTGAATACGACGAAAGGTAAATCACCAGCCAATTCGCATCGTCGTTGAATAAACAGAAAGCCTTGTGCCGTATCATTAGCGACATTATCTAAACCCTAGCCGCCGTAGAGACAATAGGCCATTTACCACGACCGAAACAATGCCAGAATGAGGGCTCAACCTCGAGACAGCCTAGTATTTTTCCCATATCAATTTTCTTTTCGCATTTAAACCTCCTCCAAGACACGCTCCTTGAACTCCCGCTCAACCTTCTGGCCCTGGTCATCCGTCCCCGACTCGCCATGGAGAGCCATCAGAGCACCCAAGTCAAACTTGGGAGCCTTCAGAAGTTTGACCTTGCGGATGTGTACCTAGAAGTCTGTTAGTCTTGCGTTCATATCGCCTGTCAGGGACGACATACGTTCTGCAGGGGGTAGATGCCCTGTGTAGCCTTCTCGATCTCGCGGCCAATGACTTCAGGGATGAGCTTAGAGGTGAGCTGAGTGAGGGTGCAGGTGGAAGCCTCGCGCTGGATGATATCAGTCATCTTGCGACGAATGGCGCGGATTTGGGAAGAAGCGGCGTAGGTCGTCTTCTTAATCTGATTCTGGCGGCGTTTGGTGAAGCCGATGGCGAAGAGGCGAATGAGGTAATCATCAGTGGTCTTGACCGTGATATTGGCTTCAATAAGGGACTGCCACTTGCGGACGAGAGAGCGCAGCTTGTCGGATGTGAAGTCGAGACCGTGGAAGTTGGTCAGGCAGCTCTTGCCCTGGACCTCGTCGATGCGAAGGCGAATCTTGCGGAACGAGTGATCTTCATCCTTTTGAAGATCGGCGAGAGAAACCTCGACAATACGTCCCTTCAGCGCGTCGTTGGCGTTCTTCAGACCGGTGGTGCGGTTGACAAGGGTCTTACCGACACTGCCAAACCCTGTTAGTTTCGGATGCATGGCTGGTCGATTGTCGTTTCGCTAGTCAACTCACTCTCGAATGTTGAAAGGGTTAGGGGCCTAAATCCAAATCATTAGCTTTCGCTGCGTAACAATCCTTGTCGACGATGTAGGTTACCTTAATGGAGTACCAATCCTTGCGAGAGAAAGGGTCGACGGTCTTCTTCTTGAGGCCCTTCTTGCCCTTCGAGAGTCTCTTGTTCCTGCCGACGAGTTAGCATCAATGGGCAACAGAGTATGATTTTGTGAACCCGTACTTTCCAACAGCCATGATTGCTGCCAAATGTATTGAACAATTGGAGAAGTCAAAGATGCAGACGTTGAGATGGAGTGTGAGAATAATTTCAATTTCTTGTGTGCACCAATCTAGGCCTAAGCGAGTCCACAATAACGAAAGCGGCAGCCTATTAATCCGGGCCCACTAGGTTTGGCATGGAAATTTCTTGAAAGTGACATTGTGTGAGTCACGTGACTGTTTCTCAGCAGACCCCAGCCGCATCATCTTGTCTGCAAATCTGATGCGTGATGTAGTATCCTTGCTTACAAGCGCATCTGCATTACGATGTCGCGTTATACTGCAAATATTAGAAGGGCTGTATGCATACGTCAAGATCGTCTATGCTTTGTTGATGTTGTTCTGAGTACAAGTACACCTTTCATGTCCCTGCCATTTCCAACGTTTCGTGCCAGCGAGCAAGCGGGGCTGGGGTGGCTCTTGCCTTGTTATTCCCAAGTATGACGCCACAGCACAGATCACGGAGCTTTTTGCAGGGTCTCATTTCGATTTATTCACTTGTAGGTAATGTAGCAATGACTAACTTGAAGAGATGGAATGCCGTAGGTCCATGTTTGTCTCCACGAGCGCATGAGGCGGCATAAATCTGACGTTTTGACAGGGACAGGTGTTATTTGGTGTTCACTGCTAAGTGACGGCTACGCAAGTTCGATTTCACCGAGGCCAATCAGTGATCGATGCTGCATTATTATGATTAGCGGCAAGTCATATCATAACCGAAAGCGGCTAAGACCTACTCTTCCCACATCCTGCCTTGAACAGACTGGAGCTCCTCCGACGTCAAACGTTTTCCGGCAGTAAAGTATCCTGCGATTTGTCAGGGTCATCTCCTTCATGTCTCAACGTTGACACCAACCCGCTGTAATTTTGGCATCGATCTCTACACGCGAGTCTGCAGGGATAAGTTCTTCGGGTAGCTCGACTCTCTCGTGGATGGGAATTCTGACGCGTCAGTTAGTATCTGTCCCAGCTTGGCCTTCATGGATCGGCATACCCTTGGTCAACGATGGCATCGTGCTTCATGCTGCAATTGCTCAGTATACATCTTCGTTTCATCGACTGAGCTCTCACTCACTTGCTCATGCTCAGCATGCGGTCGATTTTCTTGACGCCTAGCCAGTGGAGAATGTCCGGCATAAGAGCCTGAAACCTCATGTCCTTTACTCCAGCAATGTTCTCTGTTCGTGTGAAATAGTCCGAGGCTCGGTCAGCTCCACGCTTACGGGCATTATAGACCACTGTACGAGTTAGTAGAGCGACAAATTTTAAGTGGCCTACATCGCTGTCTCTTTGCCTTACAATACTGCATGAGAAGTTAGCAAAGCTTCACCTCTACTGAAATGCATGCATGTACGTACCTTTGTCACTTCGCCAAGTGCTCTTCCTTCTTTTCTGAAATAGATAACGACGCCACTGCCCCCATTCTGGGCTTCCTTCACGGCCTCTTCTATGCCAAAAATAAGATATGGCCGGCAGGTACAGATGTCTGATCCGAAGACGTCACTTCCATTACACTGCAACGCCAATCACCAGTTAGCGCCTGGCCCATTCTCACACTGCCAGTGATACATACTTCGTCGTGAATTCGTAGCGACAGACGGACAGAGTCATCTGACATCTTGCTTGGATCGCCGAAACAGTAAACAGTGAGGCCCCCTTTATCTGTGTAAGTGTGTGCTCATTTTCAACCCGCCATCCGTGGGAAGCCACGAACCTATTGGCGGCAGAAACACCTTGATATCGCCACGGGTGATCAACTGAATGCTGTGAGTTTGCTGTGATGCGCCATGGGAGCCTGCATACTTGCCTCCGGATAGCTACCACCGGTGTGTTCGAACAGCGAACGGCGTAGGGTTGCTTCATCTGACAGGTACTTGGTCAGAGCAAGGCAGCTACATGATGGAGTGCATGCGCTCACCTATTCCGAATCGTTCTGCAACACCAGGGAGATACCAAACCTGGAGAAAGTTAAGCCCGCGGCCAAAGCTGACGGTCGCGGTACGTACCGGTTCTACTGCAAATTTCGTGACAGCCAATTCTCCCTGCTTGTTCAAGCAGACTTTTCCGTCGGGGACACTACCTTCGATTAGAATATTCTCTATGACCAGCAATCTGCTCCGACGTACAGTCTGCCCAATCGCACGCTTTCTTCCAACTCCGGAAGCTAGTTGCATGAAGGTTAGTGACAGCGGCTACATCCTTCCTATGTCATGAAATACCTTCATATGCGCTTTCGTGATGGCAATGGTAGGTCGTAAGTCAACTGCGTAAATGTGAATATAATGATGTTCTGTGCTGCCGTGAATTGAAGCATACTGTTTTCTTTCTCCATTATGTCCTTATACTGCCACGGCGTTAGATGGCCCCAGGGATCCATGGCTACAATCTTCTTCTTATCGCCCCATTGAGCAAATGGTCCGATATTGGCGGCAGGTTCGGTATTGGTGAAATCAGGTCTGTTTGTCATGTCAGAAAAATTATCCGGATGTCACGACTAAGCTGTACCTGTGGTCTGTATTGAGCTCCCTGCTGGCGACCGCTAGTGCGTAGTATACCGAGTACGAGCCGCCGCTGCGATTTCTGTCAGTACTAAAATCACGGCAGCATGGAGCACACGACTCACTGTGCTATGGCTGGTTAGTTACGGAATGTGACACCCTCCATAGGGACAGGGCACCTGCCTCCAATAGCTGTCAAGCTCAATAGATGATCAGTTTCTGAGCCCTCTAATCCTCAAGTGGATGTCAGAATACGAACCATTTCTTCGGCGTATAGTACTCGGAAGTCGAGAAACAACAACTGGCCCTCGCCTCTCAGGATCTGCGTTTCCCCACTGAAGAGGAATGGGATCAATGCCAATTTGCTTGGGGTAAGTACTGGGCCTAATCAGCTTCCCGTCGCGAAAGAGTATGCCAGTGAACAAGGAAAGCATACGTGAGCACGATGCGAGATGTGAAGCCCGACTTTTGGGCCAGCAACGAAGAGTTCTGCGGCTCCAATCCTGTCTCGCCTGGGTCATTCTGGCCCAGGCTCGGGTCTCGATTAAGTACTGCTGGCATTGAAGTCGAGCCAGGTGGTTGCGGCATGTCAATGGCCGCCGTGAGCGTATCAACAGCAGCAGCTAGCTGGGACTGTGCGTGTCGAATCTCACTCAGCGAGTTAACAATATTCTGGTCGTCGCTAGATGGCGTCATTGTAGCTTCGTGATGAACTGAGAGCTTTAATGGGGTCACAATGCTGCGAGACAAACTAATGATAGGGTTCACGTCGTGCAATTAGGGGGAAGAGCTTCAATTGAGAATGTTGTTGGATCGAGAGGAGGGGAAGGGAGGGGATGTACCTTCTCTGCATACTTGATATCAGGCGCCTTAAAAGGTTGGTCCAGTTGAATGCGTCAGAGCAGGTGACCTCTGTCACGCTAATCAGCACTCGACAGATCGGCCAATCAAACAACCGCCGATACGAGGAGGTCGATGCAAGCCCGACAACGATACAGCGGATCTGCACAGATTCCTAGGCGCAGTCACTTTTTGATAAGCTCGACAATCCTAGTCACTTTGGACAGCGCCTGTAATTTCCGAGTTGCCTCACCAGTCGCTGTACCGTTCGCCCGCTCATCATCCACAAATGCAGCCGATCGGAGTTCAGCACCTACCTATGCTGGCGGTGGAGATCGATACCGCTCCCCGCGGGGTACCAAAGTGTCAAAGGAGCTCAGGTACCAGCCACATTATAGAGAGGTACCTCCTCGCCCACTTAGCATTGGCAGTAATAGTGGGGGAACCTACCGCATGCTATGCAATAGACGGGTTCTGATGAGATATGCAACTAACGCACATGTATAGTTGCTTGGCACGCGAAAGCCATCCGCACTGTGTTGACGCTCCAGAACTTCCCGGGCGCAAAGATCGCCTGGTTCAAAGAACACTGGCGCAACAGTCAGAATGGGCAAGCGCAAGTCATCTCGGAAGCCTATGGGCCCAAAGAAGGCATGTATCGTCCACCAAGCACGTACAAGGTACCTCGTTCTAACCGCCAACAGGCTGATCCTCTCCCAACTACATTTACATGCCTGTTCTGCAACCACGAGAAGTCAGTCACAGTAAAACTTGATCGAAAGGCCGGTGTTGGCCAATTGGATTGTCGCATCTGTGGTCAGAAATTTCAGTGCGCTGTCAACTGTACATTGTCACCCATTACAATATGCTACGACTACTCGCTGATGACTAACTATGCCTTCATAGACCTCTCGGCCGCTGTGGATGTGTATGGAGAATGGGTAGACGCCGCAGGTATGACACTTCCCAACTCCCCAGCTCCTGACGCAAGTTAAACAGTAGTGAAGAGGCTGTCGCAAAAGAAGACGGCGCACATGCCAGCTACACGGGCACGGCGCAAGCGCCGCCTGCGAGGCGAAATCAAGACCACGATGAAGCAACGAGCGACCGTGACGAGTCTCACCGATACGGCGGCGACGGTATCGTGGCGGACGACGAGGACGACTGAGCCATCGTATGCGACGCCAAACCCTGCTCCTATAGCCTGAGCCCAATAACAGAGCGTGCGGCTTGGGTGATTCGCAGGTCGGTCAGAGATACCTACATGGTATAGAAGCGATCGCCGAAGTCACCTAGGCCAGGAACGATGTAACTAGGAAGCGAATGTCAGCACTGGTTTTAAAAACTGTTCAGGGCGAAGGTTTTTCCGCGCTTACTTTTTCTCGTCCAAGCCCTGCATATACTGGGTCAGTATTGGTTCGGAGCGCCTGGCGGCACCTGGAAACACATACCTCATCAATGAATGCCGTCACCACCTTGAGTCGAGGAAATTTGTTTACGAAGTTGTTAATACCCTCCGGGCTAGCAATCAAGTTGAGGAAAAGAATTCGGTCCTCAGGTACGCCCTTCGCTTTCAAAACTTGAACGGCCATAATGGCCGAACCACCTTGCAGCAAACAGTTAGCTGGTACGCCGTGCTTGCTCCCTCGCTCTAGCATTGCGATTCTATTTACCTGTGGCAAACATGGGATCGAGAAGCATAACCCAACGATCAGCGATATCCTCGGGCAACTTGTCATAAAATAATTTGGGCTGCGCCGTGTCTTCATCACGCTGAATCAAAATCTTGCCGATGCGAACGGATCGGCAGCAGTCTCTCAAGCCTTGCTCCATCGCTTCGCCAGCTCTCATGATGGAGACACCACATATCTTTCCCTGGAACATGAGGCCGTTATAAATACGTCCGACGGGCGTAGTGATGTCGTGTTCTACCACCGGCAAGTGGTTCAAGCCTTCCTCAACCAGCAATCGTATAATCCGATTTGAGTAGAAGATGAAGTCTGCGCGATCTGTTTCCTTGTTTCGAATAATACTAAGCTCAATGGATCAGATGACAACCCGATGCGCAAGTAGTGGCTAGCATCTACTCACGACAAGAGAGCGATCAACTGTGGTGTCTGCGGAAGGACATGGACATTCTCGAATCGAACCTCGACAGATAGTGTAGCTTTGAGGCTTTGCGCCTTCCTCTCATAAGGTTCGACGACATCTTTCGTCGTTGCATGCTGCATCGCTTTGCTTGCCATGCTGGTAATGATACACGGCTGATAGTACTGGGTGTGTTTGATGCGATAAGCGAGCTCTTGGATTGGGGTGTGTGGTGAAGCGTGATGTGAGGTTAATGTATGTACAAAGGCGATGTGCCCCGCCCACTGAGAAATGCTACATTTTCCGTTATCATCGTATGTGCAGCTAAATATTGTAGCAGCTAAATATTGTACAATGAGCGACTTTGCATACTCGAAAGACAAGCGGTGTGTAAATATTATATTTAGCTTCAATGCAAACTTATGTGGGCAGTCAGACTGGATGATGCAAACTCCGATGGGACATGAATTCTTTTTTTTATCCTCCTTTGTTATTATATCGCAAATCATTTTGGTTCGTAGCCGGTGTGGTGTGGGTGTTTTACTAAACATTGACCACTTGCTCGCTTTATCTTTTTTTTTTTGCATCGGCTGGCCCATCACTTGAATATGTTACTTGTAAGAAAGAAAAACACTTAGCAACGCGTCGAGTATTCTATTTGTTCGATACACATTATGGTCAGTTGCTTGTAGCAAACACTTTTTTTTAGTCTAAATAAACCTGCATTCTACCAAGTAAGTCCATGAGAGTGGTGCTTTCTTTTTCTCCTTTTACTGCTCGTTCGACCCATCGACGATGAGACAGTTGCTGAAGGCTAAAGAAGCTCTTATAGAGTCTACACTGCGAGATTTCAGGGGCATTCCATCATTGACGACACAGCCGGATACCAAGTTAGTGTATTTATCCCAAGCCGACAACATCTATGGCTATTATTATGTTTTGCTTAGACAAATGAAAAAAGTCTTAGTGCTCACTTCATGGGTGAGGCCCACTTCGGAGATAGACTTGAAGTGCATGATGAACCTCACCTGTCAACTGGTCTCGTGGCAGCACGCGAATTACGGATCTACAATGGCTCCGTATGTGCACTTCATCACGGGGAATCCCAACAAACTACGGGAGGTGAAGGCTATCCTTGAGCCGGACATTGAAGTTCGAAGTCATTCTATCGACTTGGAAGAAGTGCAAGGCTCAGTGGAGGATGTAACCCTATCCAAATGCCAGAGGGCAGCAGACATCGTGGGTGGTTTGATCCTCCAGAAACTAAAGCTTTATTCAATTCTAACAAACCAATTGTGCAGATGGATGGACCTGTGCTGGTGGAAGACACTGCATTGTGCTTTCACGCATTGGGTGGTATGCCCGGCGTTTACATGTAAGCAAGCCCTCTTCTCTTATCATTCCACATTTTCGAAAGGGCTACATTGATTGACAAGCAACTTCCAGCAAGTGGTTCTTAACAACAATCGGTCTCGATGGTCTTAACAACCTTCTAGCTGCCTATCCTGACAAATCTGCAGACGCTGTCTGCACCTTTGGCTACTCGGAAGGCAGAGGCAAAACACCAATTTTGTTCCAGGGACGTTGCCAGGTCAGTGGCTGCTTGATGCTTCCCGAGCGGCTCATGTAGTAACTCCTCCATCGAGTATAGGGCAAAATCGTGCCTGCACGCGGCCCGACGCGATTCGGTACGTAAATAGCCTGTCTGCTTCATTCGGTTCACTGACAAGTATTTGCTTAAGGCTGGGACCCTATTTTCGAGCATGGTAATGAGACGTGAGTAAGAATACATGTCCTGATCAGTTCTGTTGCGTCATTGATACAGCCTTCTTTCTTTGAGCGCTAACACAGGCGGAACGCAGATTCGCCGAAATGAGCCCTGAAAAGAAGAATCATATCTCTCATCGAGCCAGGGCGCTCGGAAAGCTGCAGATGTACTTCAAAGAGCACGCAGCTACAAAGTGAAAAGAAAATTGGCTGAAGCATGAATCAATCCGCCGTGTTTGAGGTGAGGCTATGTTCAAAAGGTGTTAGTTGGTAAAGCTCGCGATAGACTGCCAGCACATACTAGAGCAATTCGAACTCGCTATATTTACGTAAAGTTTTTAGTCCTAGTCGGTAGGGTTCAAGAGTCACCTGCTTATTTTTCTCTGAAAGGGGCCGGGAAGGGTGCGTAGCGTCCTTGTAGCTATGCCCAGGGTTGAAGACCAGTAATTGCCGCTCATTGTGCACTGTCTTCTCGAGGCCGACGACAGTCAACGAATGACCTATTTAGTTGAGCATGGGTTCTAAGCTTTCCAATACGCAACCTACCTGGGCGCTGAAAGTAGATTGGAGCTAGCATCGTGCTCCTGACCTTGCTGCTGCTGTCCTCCATACCTCGGCAGGAACGTTGAAAATACGCGTCAATATCGTTAACAACTTGGTCTACGGCGGAGAACTCGACTGTATCGCGAAATCTTCGGGCGCTACACCTTGGTGCCTGTCAGAAGTCTTTGATCTGATCACTCCTCAGCCTCTGGTTTCTCACTTGATATTCAAATTGAGGAAGAGTGCTTGTGCCTGGTCACTCTTAGCTAGTGCGGTACAATGCAATCATGAACCGCTTCTACGCACCTCTTGTGTGCCAATGAATTTTCTCGTCCCTTTGATGCCGCCTGTTTCCTGGCGGCCTCTTGTGTTGTGACCGTTATCCCAAGCGGCCTCAATTAGATTTTGTAGTTGGAAAATGTCTGGGACACCGTCTGGGAAACTGCGCGGGCCAGTTTCAGTTGCGAGTATGAGATAAGAAATCAGCATTTGGATGTTACGATAACCGCAGAAGCTGCCTGGATTGTGACTGTTATAACTTATGACTAGGGTGTTGAGATGGAAGTGGCATCTACCTTCACGCCGCAATTTCGTGATGCGGTAAACACAGGGATGGGCCAAGTACGCCGAGCTCGTTTGACTGTTGTCGTTCAAAACATCGTAAAGCAACTGCATCACTTCTTTCCGGACCTGTCAGATTGCTACAAGTAGCGCATTCTGCGGCGGGTGATGCTCACCGTCTTTGCTATTGTCATCACGAGACGAGAGATAATGCCGCAGCCAAAGGGGCATTTGGTCCTCGTGTGCAAATTTACCAAGCTGGTGCTGAGATAATAATAAGTACGAATAATCATTGCGCTTTTAGTGCGAGGTTAATTCGATTTGTAGTGTGAGGGAAAATTACCTTCAATATGGCATCTTCCCGAGTGTTATCTTGCCATTGCCCGTGACGGCCATTAAGTCGATACAATTTTTGTCTTGTGTGCACAACGATTCGATTCCATATGACAGCAGAATGCCTGGGTTGGTTTTCTGACCGAGTACCCATTAATGCGTACAAAAGAAAGAAGGTCAAATAGATACGCTTCGGCTTGGCCCTTACGTTGAAAGCGGCAAGTGATGGTGTTTGCAACGGGTGCTGAGTTGCCTGCCCTGGAAGTACAACCTACGGAACCGCCGACTTCGTAGCGGGTGGGGCGTTGCCCACTAGGTAACTACCTAGGTAACTACTACCAGCTTCTATTACGATGAATGATGAGGCAAGAGCGTAGCCTCACAGATAAGAAGTCTCTGAGTTATAACGTTTCTACCAAATCCCAGACTATACCGGTTGTATATTCGCGACTACCTGGGAGTCCACGTATGTCATCAATTCAATGCCAAAGCATGACCTCAGCCATCAATTCATTTCCTCTCGCGCTGCGGCAGAGTCTTCTTTACGCCGGCGGCTTCCTTGGGTAAATCACGCGCGAATGGAATAAATTCCGGGGCACCGGGAAGGTATTTACGAAGCGGCTCCGGGACACGAAGACCCTATTCAGGTTAGTCGTAAGTTGATCGCATCGCGTGAAGCCTTAACTTACTTCGTCGGTTTGATAGTTCTCCAAGACACAACACAGCGTCCGCGTGGTGGCGCACAGCGTTGAGTTCAGGCAATGAACATACTTCTTTTTCGCGTCTGTCTGAGTCTTGGCGCCGAAACGGATATCTAGCGCGCGTGACTGGTAATCGGTGCAGTTCGAGCAAGAGACTAGCTCTTTGTATTCTCCCTGATGGGGAAACCAAGCCTCGAGATCAAGTTTTTTGGCAGCAGCGTTGTTCAACGCGCCGGAAACTATGGCAATCACCTGGTAAGGTAGTCCCAGAGTCTGGTAAAACTCCTCAGAAACGCCGATCATCTCCTCGAAGGCTTCCCACGATTTTTCAGGATCGGTGAGAACGAATTGCTCAACCTGTATCCCAATCAGCAGTCATTCAAC
The DNA here is from genome assembly GCF_000280675.1 of Beauveria bassiana ARSEF 2860. Taxonomy (NCBI): domain Eukaryota; kingdom Fungi; phylum Ascomycota; class Sordariomycetes; order Hypocreales; family Cordycipitaceae; genus Beauveria; species Beauveria bassiana. The sequence continues at coordinate 496,610 of NW_007930858.1, forward strand.
GTGGTTCAGAAGCAATAGCTGACCTTCTCGAATTGATGGACACGATAGATGCCCCAGGCATCTCGTCCATGAGATCCAGCCTCTCGTCTATAGCAGGTGCTATAACCAGCATACCTGAATACACGTTAAAACGGCATTCGAAACGCATTCATATACGGGATTTCAGTATACTTAATAGGCAAATCTTTGGCAATAAGCCATTCATCAGCGTGAAAAGCCGAGATAGGCTGTTCGGATGTTGCGATGAGATACTTGTCGTTTGCCTCGTCCCCATCGACAACTTTGTAAAGTTGCTCATCGAAATCATCCAACTGGGCAGTCTTGGCCATGTAGTCCTTCAGCATGAACTGGGGGGCTTGTAGAGGGCAGTATCCCCGTTGGGAGAGAAACTCGAGTCCGTAGTTGATGAGCGCTTGGTTGAGGAATACTCCCCATTGCCGCAAGAAGTAACCGCGGTGGCCAACGACCTTGACACCCCGGTCTGGGTCGTAGCCGTCAAGACGAAGGAGCACTTCATGATGGGAGAGCACGTTGCGCTTCTCGACAGTAATACCTTCTGGCGCCCAAGTTCGTTGCACAGCATTGTTATCCTGCGTATCAACACGGTCAGCCGTCTGCTTTATGAGCCACTCGTATGATGAATCGCTACCTCGCTGTTGCTAATGGGTACACTGTCGTCGACAATGTTTCCTATGGTCTTGATTTTCGTCCGAAGGTCCTTTTCCTTCTGCACGGCAGACTCGACGGTAAGCTTCTTCTCTTTCTCAAGCTCAATCTTCTGTTGCAGAAGATCGGTTGCATCTTCTTTGGCCTTCATTCATATATTTGTTAGCGGTTTTTGATGTTTAGTAGCAGGCATACACACCTTTTTCTTGGCCCCGATTAGCTTCTGCACCTCATTGATTTTGCTGCTAATTTGCGTTGCGCTATACTGAGCTTTAAAAAATGATATCAACAAGGAGCCATGTTTCAATCGCACCCATAGTACCTACTCTTTCGGTGATCCTCAAATAGGGCGATAACCTGGTCGACGACTGCCTCGTCTGCGAAACGGCGACGCTGAGATTCTCGGATGCGTTCCGGGTTCCCTCCACGCTCGACGATGAAATCGTTTACGTCGAGCATATTTGCGTAATAAATCGCTTCCGTTGGGATTGCGCGGAAGATCTTGGGCAGTTTCGCTGCTGCCTTCTCCTTACTGAGCTTGAAAAGGGGTCGAAAACTCCTGCTGTTGTTGGCGAGGGCGACGGGTAGGTAGATGTGGCACCCCTCCATGGTGGGGTTTTCTGCCCTGCCCCTCTGACTCACTGACGTAGCTGTGAGCCCAAACTGCAAAGTCAACCCAGTGTGAGTTATAGCGACACTTTCACTGCCAAATGCTCACAGTGGTTGTTCATTGCTCGGGAAGAAATTTTCGCTGGAGCTTGACATAGGTCAAATCAAATTACTCGATCAGATGCTGCGAGCCGAAATTATCTGCTGCACACCATCGCGGGGCAAGATACAAAAACGGCCAGGGAATCCTCTTCCCAAGCTGTATCCCCGCGGAAGGGAAGAAGCTGTAGTTCTAAGATAGTACAAAGGATCGCCAAGCGACCAAGGCTTGCATGCTGCAACGATCATCCCGCGTAGCATACAAGCCAGCGGGCAGGCACGGCTGGAATCTCACCACATCGATTCCGAAGCACGTCGACTTTGTGTCCTAAAGAGTCCGCTAGTTCCACTGTAGCGAGCCACAAGCTCACATTACCAGACAGTTACTCTTCTCGGGTGCTTCTCCAGGATTCTGCGATTTCTCGATTTGCTCTATTAAGATCTCGAACGCACGGTCCACATTCTCGTTGTATCGGGCGCTCGCTTCGGTCCAGCCGCATTGTAGCTTTTCAGATAGTTTTTTTCCATCATCAGCACTGACTTGTCTTTGCTCGGGTCTCAAATCGCTTTTGTTCCCTACAATGACAATGGGAACCGATTCCGTCCCCTAATCCGCACCACCTGTGTTAGAGCTGAACAACTTCCTGTTCATAAAATTCAGAACGTGCGTCACGAGCTTACCAAGTGATTGAGAATCTTCTCCCTGATGACCTGAACCATCTCAAAAGATGGCAAAGAAGAAACAGAATATACTAGCATATAACCGTGGATGCCGATAAAGTGCTTGGAATTTAAAATGCTGTATTCATCCTGCGTCTCATGTCAATGTGGAAGAACAGGCTTGGGAAGTCAGGGAATTCCTACTTGTCCAGCAGTGTCGACTATTTCAGTCGAGAACTCTTGACCTTTGTAAGGAATTATTTTGCTGAAGGTATTCTCGATTGTTGGGTAGTAGCTGTCTACAAAATGACCGTCCACATATTGAACCGCTAGTGATGATTTGCCTGGCAAGTATTAGTTAAACTCGGCAGATGATCGGTAATTGATAGCTATCTTACCGACAGATCGACTGCCCACGATGGCAACCTTTCTCTGTTTCGGGGCTGGCATTTTTAACGGTTCGCCTTATGAAGACCGATAGTGTAGCCGGCATAAAACGGCAGCTGTTGTCTCTAAACATTAGAAATACGGGCACACATGCTGACGTAAGGTCGAACTTAGAGAAGGGCAATGCGGCGCCATGGCGCCATGCCGTCTCATATGCTACCTAGGTATTCTGTTTCCGGCAAAGCTTCCACCCAACCGCGCTGAGATAGTTATTGCTCAAGCTACAGGAGCACTGCTACATCACCTTACCAGATCGTGAATTGACGATTTTCGCTTCAGCATAGATATGGCGACAATACTACCCTTGCGCTAGTGTACAGTGCTTTCAACAACTCCTCGCAACTGCCAACAACTTGCTTTTCAACCCCTACACAGGTCACCACCACTTGACCCACTAGAGGCTTCAGATCGCACAAACATCACACCCAAGGCTGCGCTGCGAGCGCATTACGACGATGCGGCCAGTTCAAAGCGGCCTGGGAACGGCCCTGGGCGCCAACGATGATGATATATACGATGTACCGACGAGCCGCGAAACAACACCAACGTCACCGGCTAAGGGAGCGTCGCAAGATGGCTCTTGGAAGAGCAATGATATTGGGAAGAAGAGGAAGCGCTCCTCCACGTCATCGGATGCTTCCACAATCAAGCGGCCACAGGCTTCACGGCTTCAGACGAGATCTGTCCCGAGCCCTGGACCCGCACGGAGAAGACTATATTCGTCATCTAGACCGTTGCCTGCCCACAACGCTCAGCGCGCGACACAGAGTAAAGATGTTGCACTGTTTCCGGCAGCACCGATTCAGCCAACTCATGGTAGCAAGCCTCCCGAAACTACGATATCTAAACCGACAGACTTGTCCGACACGATGATTCCAGCCCCACGTCGTCAGCGTCTGATAGACAAATTGGTCGCGCAAAGAGCTGAGAGCCCAGAGTTCGACCTCGAGTCTGACTCGGGGTCACCTTCTGATATTGAAAAGGGTGTATCACAAGGGCACCTAGCACATCCTATAGATGGGCCGATCTATAACTCACAATCACCACAAATCCGATCTGGGGCGGCCAGGACACCTGACCGGCGATCCGGGCCCGCCAAGAACAGCAAGATTAAGCTGACTTATAGTAGTTCGAGGAGCTTTTTGGGTAGCTCCCAGGGTCAGGATGGCACTGTCATGCTTGATGATGGAGGCAGCGTCTTGCCGACGCAGCGCGAAGAAGACCCTTTTGCGGCGCCCCTGAGCCCGCCTGCTGCCGAATACGACTTTGCCGATGACCTGGATATTCCAAAAGTTGGGATACAGAGTGTCCATGAACTTCGCCGCGCCGGCGCCAACAATCGGTTTTCGGATGAGATGGACGATTTGTTGTCACGCATCGGCAAACCGTCCGCAGTTCCCTCCTTGTTAAGGCGCAACGCGCTTTGTGAGCTAGCAAACAAGCTACAACAGAAGGAATTCGCCAGTCAGTTCCGTGATCACGCAGCCCGCGATAATGTTGTGAAAGCCATCGGAAGCGAACCAGATGTGATTAGCGGGTTTGCTCTGATTGCTGCTCTCGTTACATTCTTGTCTTTCAGCCCAGCTCCCCATTTGCTTCGTCAATTGACAGCTGAGAAGATTGGAAAACTTCTGAGTCGCTTGTTCCAAGAACAGCAAGATGTAATGGAGATTGCAGCGCAAAAGCGGCTTAACTTATCGCGAAGCACCAAATCTTTGCTCGAAAGTTTGAAAATTGGAATCCTTCAAATGGACATTTGGCATGAGGAGAAACTGCCATCGCTTACTCCTCGCGCACTTGCGTTACAGCTTCTTGTCATTCTCAGTCGCTCCGCAGATATTCAGTGTCTCGAGCATCTCACCGGTGACATAGAGCGCGATATCGTGGTGATGGCATCAATCTACTCGAAGGAGCGACCTCCACGAAACATCGACTATGTTTTAATAATACTGGCTTTAGAAGCGCAGTCCAACTTAATTGGCTTGGAAAGTCAGAGATACGCCACTGCTATCAAGGGATGTTTTCAGGCGACTCTCGATACCTGGCTACTGCAGGACGATTCCTTGAATAATACGACGCTCAAATTGGCAATCAACGTAACCAACAGCGAGATTGGGGCGTCTGTATTCGATGATTGCTTATTGCTGTCGAAATTGGTCGCCTTGATATCAGAAAGCTTATCCCAGATCCAAAGCACTCTGCAGAGGAGTGGCTTTCAAAGCAACTTGTACGATGAATTGCTTTTGTTACTGGGTATTCTCATCAACATTCTTGAGCATTGCCCGCAGGCACGGGCCTCAGTAGATGGGGACTCCCTTGACATGGCTACAGCTCTTTGGCTAGGCAATATGTCTTTCGTCAACGATGTGAGCCCATAATTCAACATAGCTGAAAATGGATACTAATTGTGGCATAGGCGGACTCTGTCAGCAAGTCCAAGATAGGCGTTGCATTCGGTTACCTGGCTATTGTATTAGGTTATTTATATCTAACTGCCTCCGGGCGCTTTCGAATGCGGAAACGTCGAGATTGGCCCGGAACAGCCCATTTGGTGAATTTTATCGAGGAATTTCTCCGTATTTCCAAGACGATCGGAAATAGAACCAATGAGCTAGAGACACTCGTCAGTGATCTCCGTCTGCAGCAGGCCTCTGGAGGATAATAATATGTATATAGGAGACGCTGAATTTGGGGATACTGAAAGTACTCTATGCTTTGGCATCATTCACACAAGCGTCATCATGCATGCATGCTGCTGCGTGAACCAGATTAGATCGCGTCGCACCACAGGCGCGGCGTTCTCGAGCACCGGACTCGCTCTCTTTGTGTCCTACCTGGTGTCCGGGATTCTAGAACTACTGTTGGCCACCAGCTAACTACTGAGAATGATCGTGCAATAGGCGGCACGGCTGCGTAAACAACTCAATACAGCATTTCGTGCCTCCGGCTGGTGACGAAAAAGTTTCGCCGCTGGACTGCTGGCTCCTTCACAAAGCACAACCCGCATAGGTGAGATGATCTATAAAAAAAGCTTGGAAAGTACTCTGTTACTGTTCGCGATTCTGAATAGCTCGGAGATACTTGTTTCGAACAGCTTCGGCGGCGAAGAGCCAATATCGGGAGTGCAGAGCAGTATTAAATTTATTTTGTCACCCGCTTGCTCTCGTAGGTAGATAAGATGGTAAGTAACAAATAATTTGTGGCTGAAATAGGTAGGGATGTCGGGTTTGTGGTGGGGCTATGTACCTACGGCTATCGATAACGGGAAAGAAAAAAGTTCCCTAGAAGGCTGCCTCCCAAAATTTTGCGATTTCATCTTGCAACAGGGCAATTGTCATATTTTGCGGAACATAATGGGCCAAGGACGTCGCATGAAACGCAAACAGGGGGCACCGGATCCCCTGTCCGAGGAACATTTCGCGCGGTTGAAAAGAAAAGCTGGCATTCCTGTTGACGAAACTGAGCAGCCAGCGAAAACTACACCCCCAAAGAGACGTCGCACAGCAAAGAAGGCTGTAGCTGCCGGAAAGAGCAAGAAACTTTTACCCGATCCGCACATCGATGAGAATAGGCCGTCGCAAGAGGGGAATGGCGATGCGTTGACAGACGAGCCAGATGAAAAACTCGGCGACGACTTCATCGGCTCTGAAGACTCCGTCGTTGACTCTGATGAGGATACCAGCAATAAGAGGGAGCGATTTGTGTTCTCCGACGATGAAGATGATAGCGACAAAGAGGAAGTTTTAACTGCTGCGAATATTGAGGGTCTTTCGAAGAAGCTGGATCAGCGATTGGAGAAGGAACGTACCGAGGCAGACGCTGAAGTCCAGGAGTCTGCTCTGCAAACAAACTTGGATGGCGACAGACCAAAGGTTCTTGGCGCTTTTGATGAATCTAATGAGGAGCTTGGCAATTCGAGCACACTTCTTGCCCCCGATTTACAACTCCTTCGCCAGCGGATAATGGACATCATAAGAATCCTGGGAGACTTCTCCAAGTTGGCAGAGGAAGGACGCTCTCGCGCTGACTATACCTCTCAGCTTCTCGACGACATCTGCGCATACTACAATTACTCTCCATTCCTTGCCGAGAAGCTTTACAATCTTCTTACACCCCGTGAGGCCTTTGCTTTCTTCGAGTCTAACGAGGCTCCGAGACCAATTGTTATCAGGACAAATACTCTGCGTACTCATCGCAGAGACCTAGCCCAGGCCCTGATCAACCGGGGTGTGACTTTGGAACCTGTTGGAAAGTGGAGCAAGGTTGGATTGCAAGTTTTCGAATCATCGATTCCTCTAGGGGCTACACCAGAGTATTTGGCGGGTCACTACATCCTTCAGGCTGCCTCATCCTTCCTACCTGTCATGGCACTTTCGCCGCAACCGTAAGTTGATGTGCCATCCATTTCAAACACTGGTGGTATTTTCTAACTACTTTTCAAGTGGCGAGCGAGTTCTTGACGTAAGCTTTGACTTCTCAGTCGCATATTGGCTGATTTTGACATTTCATAGATGGCAGCAGCCCCTGGTGGCAAAACAACACACTGCGCCGCCATGATGAAGGTATAGTAACTTTCTAGGGTACGTAACATGGTGGCTAATGAACCTCAGAATACCGGTGTTGTCGTGGCCAATGATCCCAACAAGGCTCGTGCCAAGGGCTTGATCGGTAATATCCACCGATTGGGTGCTAAGAATGTCATTGTCTGTTCTTATGATGCGAGAGAATTTCCCCGTGTCATGGGAGGTTTCGACAGGGTCCTCTTGGACGCGCCTTGCTCTGGCACTGGCGTTATCGCTAAGGACCCGTCTGTGAAGACCAATAAGACGGAGCGCGATTTCATGACTCTTCCTCATACCCAGAAGCAACTGTTACTGTCCGCTATCGACTCGGTCAATCACGCAGGTACCGGCGGTTACATCGTCTATTCAACTTGCAGCGTCACGGTCGAGGAAAAGTAAGTGGTCGGGGTGGAAAAACCATCAAGACGAGCATGCTGACAGTGCTTTAGTGAACAAGTTGTAGCTTACGCGCTGTCTCGAAGACCTAATGTCAGGCTTGTCGATACGGAGCTGCCATTTGGTAAAGAGGGTTTCACGAGCTACATGGGCAAGACTTTCGATCCCAGCTTGAAGCTTACCCGCCGCTACTATCCTCATACTTACAATGTCGACGGCTTCTATGTTGCCAAGTTCAAGAAGATCGGACCTACACCGGCCAGCGTGTCCAGGAGCAAGGCCAATGCGGATGAGCCATTGCTGCCCGCGGACAAGGCTCCAATTGTCGAAACAGGCCCTGCGAGTGCTAATGGTCAAGATGCTGGTGGGGACTTTGGCGGCTTTGACGAAAATGAGGATAAGGAGTACATGGAGCGCGCAAAAAGAAGTGCAATGCGGCGCAGGGGCCTTGATCCTCGTTCTCTAGATCGCCCTCGGAGCGAAAGGAAGAAGAACGCTTGAAGCTTGCGATGCATGCTCTGAAGCGACCGGCGTTGGGGTTTCATTGTATGGTTTATACTCAATTAGATGTGACTTATCGCTTGAGATATCTCTTCTGTAGTCGTTTTCTTGTTGATGTGTCTTCGACATTCCTAGTCGCAGCAACCCGTGAAGCTATCTGTCGGGATCACGTTGTGGAATGCTTTTCTGCCAGAGCACTTCTGCTAACCTGGAGCATCATCAACCATATTTGCGGCCAGATGCTGCTTCCGAGTGACTAGCTCTACGCTCCTCCTTGGCTGCCCGGGCACGCTACCCTGTATCGCCATTGTGAGTTACATTGAAATATGACTCGCAAGTCAGCACTGTGGTTTCCGGTGTAGCACCGATGAGGGGAGGAGAGGGGGGGGGGGGTATACAAGTTATTGGGGTTGTGTATTTGTATATTGTATGCTTTTACAAGCCTTGCCCGGGCAGTGAACAGAGCAACCACGATAAGTTGCTGCGACGCTGACGGAGCAATCATAGTCTCGTTACCACACACGGGAGCAAGCAAAGCAAGGTATTCTAATTATTATCAGCCATCCACTGCGTCACCCAGGCCTCGATTCGGTCCACGTTCGTCTCCATCTCCTCAGATGTGTTACTAGTAAGCTCGATGACGATCTCATCGTCATAAGCATCCCTCGCCTCCTGCAGAAGTACCTCCATGATCTCCGAATCTAGGTTTTCCTGGAGCTTGACTTCCGCATAGCCTCTGTTCCGCCGAGTTAGAGAGCTTGCACAGTAACGGTGCCACTGTCCTGAGCTTACCTCGCTTTCAACCGATCGTAGAGGGTAGTGGAATCTACCCGAAGCACAACTACCAAATCGACCCAACTTTTGGGGAACAAATCGCAGGCATGCCAGTCTATTAAGCAGCCCCCCTGCTTCACATCATCCTCGATTGCGTCCAGTAGCTAGTCGAAATATGAGCACACGCCGCGAATCACGCACCGAATATACTTTGCGTACCTTATCCTCATCGACAATCCAGCTTTGATAGGTTTCGTCCCAGCCCTCATGGCAATCTTTATCTTTCACAACTTGATTCACAGAGATATGCCGTAGCCCCAATCTCTCCGCTAGGCTGTCACAATGAGTGGTCTTTCCCACACCTGGTGTACCCGTTATGATGATATTTGGTGATGACCTCATTGTTCCCGATGATTAGGCCACCAAGCCAGCGAGCGAATCAACAGACGCAAAAATACAGAATCACAGTACCACACCTCAGATAGACAACAGTGGACGTAGAGTGTGTACAGTGCGGTCGAGTTTTGCGGTGCAGGTGCCCAGAGAGAATGTTAGCCACTCTGCACGTAGATTTTTTCGGCCCCACCACGTTGCTGCTCGTGCCTCTCCGCAAGGACGACTAACATGAGCGCTGAGTAGGGGTTGCTGTCTCAAATACACCACAAATAAATGCTGGCCGTGATATTCATCCGTACATCATACTACTTTTCTCTAGCCATATAAGGGCGAAATGCAAGTCCCAACATCAACACCAATTGTACATGCGAAATTAACTGATTCGTCGGCACATCTCACCAAAATGCATTGGGGGAGCCCCGAAAGATACACAAGTCTTTCATTGCTCCACCCCGGCGTCCAACTCATCAACCTCAGCTATGCTCGCAGGGCGATTGTACTCATCACCATCCCCGTACTCTAGCTTCTCCTGCTGGGCGATGGCTTGCGCGGACACGATCTCGGCAAGACGCTTGAGGCGCGGTGTTTGTAGCCCTGACGATTCTGTTAGCTTGAATAGTTGACCAACGGACCGATGTTTACTTACAAGAAGGTGTATATGTTTCCAGGGCAGTAATGGCGCGAGGTTCAGCGATCTCGTATGGCCCACTGTCATCCATGTCAACGGCTTGCAGGAGCAGAACATCGCTCTTCTCAGTGACACGAGATGCTACAGCCTTCATGATCTCGCCATTGATGGGTTGCTCGTAATCAGCAACTAGATACTGATTAAGCAATTTCTGGATCTGGTTGGGTGACAGCCTGTGGACAACAAGTCAGTACTCAGGGAGAGTCGAGTAGGATATAAGGGCCAGGCCACCCACATCCAACAAATGTCTTGAATGATCTCAATATCATTTAATGTCGCCTTCTTTAGCTGTAGCAACTTGGTAGCTTGCTGCGAGAAAGATCAGAATGGGAATACATAATGTTGTATAGATCGATGAGCCTACCATTAGATGTTCCAGTTGCAAAGTGCCTTCCGGCATGTCATGGCTCTTGCACCACTCTTCAATACGGGTGATATTGTAGTTGATCTGTAAACCACGCTTCCAAGACAGGAAGTTGCGCCTCATCAACAAGTCGTTGAAAGCAGTAACACCAACCAGACGCAAAAGTTCAGTAACAGTCTGCGTAATAATAGTGTCCTCCAGGTAGTAAGCCTTCATTGCGCGGAAGACGCTGTTTAACAGGCTCAGGAGGTTATCCATGCTGTATGCTGGTTGGGAGTTTGATTGCAGAAGTTTACCCAGAAAACGATTGCTCTCGCTTGTAATGAAGCCGGGCAGAGACTGCGATTCAATGATGGCAGGAATGATCATCTTATGAAGCTTCTTCTTGAGGACCTTCATCCAAGTATGGTAAATGTTGAATTCGAGGCTTTCAAGGTCGTGCTTGACAATCTCCAGGAGGCGATCGTATTCGTAGTTATCCGTCTTCTGGGTTTCATACCAGTCCTCAGCCAGAAAAACAAAAGATAGCATCTCGTGGACGTTCGAAAGCCAGAACGCGCCGGGGCTGATAGCATCATCGCCATCGTGCTGCATAACTTCTTGCTGGATAGATTGCATAACATTTGCTAGGAATCGTTCTGATTCTTTGACATATCCATTGTTCCACATTTCCGAAGTGACCAAGTTGATCAAATATGACGGGAAGAGAACTTCTTTGTCAGATGGCGGTGGGTTGCTGTTTGGCGACGGGATCTTGAGGTTGCGAATCAAGCCCATGGTAACTTCTTCATTCAATCCATCCTCATCGGCAAGCAGAGTCTCCAATTCCATTTCGATATTATCAACGCCTGGAATAAACGTCGTTCCCGAAAGATTCTGCCTATGGGCGGTGCTGGTAACTGCCATCGAGACAGGGCGAGGGTTGTATGCGCCGCTGAAGCGATCGACATCACGAGGTTCCGCGCCGGCGCTGCGACGCTTTGGCTTCTTGGAAGAAACCAGGTTGATGAGACCAGTTGCGACGGACTGCGCTGGGGCTGTACCATTCGATAGTTCGCCATTGACAGGTACACTTCTCTTCGCGACCTCCAGAGCGTCTCGTAGGGCCTCAAGCTCTTGTCTCAAGCTAGAGTTGTCTTTATCCCTCTCGGTACCTACTTGCTTTGCAGATTCAAGTTCCGAGTTGGCCACACGGAGCGACTCACGAAGTTCACGTTCCTCTTCCTGCATCCGCTTGATATTGGCAGTGGATTCGTCAAACGCCTGTTGGAGCTTCTTCATCTCGTCTTCCATAGCCTCGAGGCGAGCTACAGCAATGCCGGCCTGATTAGCTTCGGTCTGCAGCTCTTTGGTTCGAGCTTCAAGAGCGTTGTGGCGGTTTTTCCATGACTTGATCTGCGCCTCATAGCTTTCAACTTGCGAGATAAGGCCCTTGTTTTTTTCTTTCATAGAACCCAATGATTGGGTAAGTTCGACAACCTTATTTTCAAGCTTGTACGAAATTTGCTTGAGGTCTCGAGCCTCTTCCCTGACTTTCTTATACTCACGGCGAGCACGTTTGCCACGCCAGAGATTTTGAACCATGATAACCTTCCTGCGAAAATCTCTCCAAGACCGCTTCTGAAGGCGCGACCTCCATGCTCTTTGGATGACGAGAGCAGCATTACCTACACGGGCTTCCATGATAGCCTTGCGTCGGAGAAAGCCCTTGGCCACAGACTCGAACAGGACCATATCATTTCTGATGCGCAAAAACAATTTCCTCTGTTTCTGGCCACGCCAGACTCGCTGGATAGTCGTGGCTGCCCTGATGGTGCGAAGTTGTTGAGCTGTTCTCCTTGCGATATAAGCCCTAGCGGCGGCTTGAGTGCGGATGACAGCCTCCCGAGCGTCCAGAAAGCGGCGTCGGTAGTACTTTGCCTTGAGGTTCTTTTGGATCATCACAGCACACTCGTTCAAGCGGTTGGTGCGAAGGCCTTCCAAGAACGCCAGCATACCGGCACGGAAGAATATCTTCGTCAAACCTAGCTGGTACTTATCAAGTCCTTTGCCGGTCGAGGTGCCAAGAGCCTTTGTTAGAATTGCATTTGCCATTTGACGAATCTCAGCAGTCCATTGACTGGAGTGAACAAGCATGTAGTAGCGTAGAGCAAACTCCTCGTACGTCCATCGTGTAGGATAGCCGGCACAGCTGATTCGAACGGTCTCCAGTACGCCGCAGGCGCGGAGCTGGCTGAGAACCATCGGGCCTTCAAATTTCCAGGCTTCCTTGGCTTCGTTTGGCTTGATGCATCTGATGTAATGAACGTCCGTGTTGTTGATTGTATTCATAAGCTCGATCAAAGAAGAGCGGAATATACCACCAAGAGTCGGTTTTCGATTGACAGCTACGCCAATTTTACGCCCGCCAGCTGGCTTCACAGCATTTGAAGACGCAGAAGCGACATCCTTCTCGCGAACGGCAGAAGCAGCATCTAAAACTTCTCGCAAGAAGGCGTTGCTGGTAGCGCGGAGAACTGTCATGTGCTCATCTGGGACGGTGTCTCGATTCTTCTCGATGAAGCCTTCGGATTCGTACGTGACGTCAACGGCGTAATGACAAACCGTGAACGCGGTTTTGCCGAACCTGGGCTTTTTAAAGAACTGGTGCTGCTTGTCGGTGCTGAAGTTCTGATATAGCTTGTTAACAAAACTCTCGTCGCTGCCCATTGGAAGTCTAGACTCTTCATCTAGCAATGAGAGGACACCCATCTTGCCTTCGATCAAGTCGATGCAAGGCTGATTGTCGGAAAAGTCAATGAAGGTCCAATCTATTTGCTCCCTGAGATATTCTTCTTGCTCAAGTTTGAAGACATGCTGGTTAAATTCCTGCTGAAGCTTTTCGTTTGCGTAGTTGATACAGAACTGTTCAAAGGAATTTTTCGCAAAATGCTCGAATCCGTAGATATCCAAGACACCAATGAAATTTTTAACACGATCGAGCACCTCAGGAGTAGCCAAGCTGTGGTTAATGATGTTGACTAGCCAGTCGAATAAGCTGGAGTAAATAAACTTGGCCACAGAGTCGCGGACAACAACTGCCTGAGCTTGCGACAAGTTGGAAGTGATTTTCTCGCCTCGTGTAATAAGCTGCTTTTTCACAATCCACTTGGCAAATTCAGTCGCATCGATGCCTAGGATCTTGCAAGCTAGCTCCAAAGATGGTTCTGTCGGGGCGAGCACACTGTCATTTCTGGAGGCAGTGATCTTGACATTTCCGAGATGGAGTAAACCAGCCAGAAGCCGGAAGATATAGGCTTGTTGATCTTGGGCAACTCCAATGGTCTGCAAACTCTTTTTAGTCGCCTCAAAGTCAGCTCTGTCGTCAACACCATCGATTGTAGGGCAGTCGCCCTGGTTCAGATAGTCAAATTTGTCGAATGTTAGGATATTGAGCTCTTGGCGTTCCCGGTCCGATGCACCGGCGACAAGCTGATAGAAGATATGGTAATTTCTCTCCTTTGACGGTTGAAACACGAGACGTGAACGCTCGAGGAGATACGTTCGAATTTTCGCACCGATTATATTTGTCTTATCATCAAACATGATCTCGATGTATTTTCCGAATCGGGAGGAGTTATCGTTACGAGTCGTCTTCGCGTTGCCGAATGCTTCCATGATCGGATTCGTCGCCAAAATTTGCTCTTCGGTCTCGCTCATGGCTTCCGTACCACGTTTCGAACGGGCTCCCGGGTTATCTGGTGCTTCTCGTGTTGCGAAGTAGCGCATGATATACTTGGCGCTGACCGTCTTCCCAGCACCTGATTCGCCAGATACAACAACCGTTTGATTCTTGTTGTCACGCACCATGTCCCTAGAGAGTATTAACAAGAATCCTTCTGCCTGTCAATAGTCTCCAAAATCTCTTACATGAAGGCTTCCTCGGCAATGGCAAAAAGATGCGGCGCCTGAGTTGCACGATGACGGCCGGCATATACCTGTACCATGCCAGGAACGTAGAGCGAGTCCACACGCGCAAAGGGATTAGTCGCAATGAGAACGATACCGCTGTATGTGTATATCTCTTTCTGTAGATATCGCAATCGAATAGCTTGTAACACTGTCCGCAAAGCACATGTTAGATCCGTCGTTCAAGCACGTATGTGCTACTTCCGAAGCGAATGCCATACCAGCGGGTTCGTTCAGATGCGAAAGATTTGTTAAGTCGTCGCTGGCTTCAAGCATCGTTGGGTTCATCAGAGGAGGTAAGGCCGGATCTGAGCCTGTTTGAAGAGCCTCGGTCGAGACTATAATGGTTTTTGTCTGTCCAGGTTAGCACATCCACAGCAATGTAGCAATATGTGAACAAACCTCGCCATTTTCCAATTTGAATTCTAGTTTAACCTTTGAGCCATCCTCAGTCTTGCTCATCAGCTCGGAAGCGACCCAACCCTCGGCAGCATCAGGCTGCCAAGCTTTGGTGCCGACATCGTAGGTCGACGCCATCAGGAAAGCAGTCGACAGCGGGTGGTCAGTTACTGGAGGTGCTCAGAAGAGATCGCTGTTGAAAGAAGATAGAGGCAGTTCGCAAATGCGATGCGGCCGCCGTCAGCTACAGCTAACGCTGAAGTCGGGAGACCGTCGTCAAGTAGATTCCGCCTGCCGTGGAGGCCGGATTGGAACGGACAAGATCAATGCCACACAGCTTGCGACGTAATGTAGAAAGACGAAGAGTAGAAGGAGAGCTTCGTCAACCAACCACCCATTTGCGGACTCACTAGACGAATCAAGGGGCTGCCGTGACGGGAATAAAAAGTTACGGTCTGGGAAAAGAAATGTGATAGCCACCTAGCAGACAGACAAGGTGACAAGTAGGTAGGTATGGTAGCTGCGTTGGTGGTCACGGAGCAGGGGGTGTCACCGTTGGTCAGTGGGTACAAATGCTCCCCTAAATAAGCAGCCCCTGATGCCTCAGTGGTCCGTGCCTGGTTGCTTATTAAGTTGTTTACTCAATGCCTCCTAACTAAATACCTACTTCTGTAGATATTTCCCTAGTTTTGCCTGCCCATTGACTTAGGTACTTATTTGAATATATATCCAGGTACCAAGCTACCTAGGCGTGCCCTGTTGCTGCCACGAGTCCACGACCAAGTAACGCGACACCATTGTGTTTCACAGCGGTGTCTGTTGAGCCCAAATCCATCAATCAATTACCTCGGTACCTACGAGGCAATTGCCCACCTGCCTTGCCGAGTACGTTATGTAACCTAGGTGCCTTTCAATTCACCTATTGAAAAAAGTATTTAGTTAGGCACCTCCTGGTAAGATGCAGGTACTTATTAGCCACTGCGCCCCACCCGCTGTGCTGGAAAGCTGGAAAATTGAAATGCTGGGCGCCAAAAAAGGGGCTGGCTGCTGCGAAACTTGCCAACACTGGAAGTAGGTACTTAGCAGCAGTCACGTTTGTAACTACCTAGGTACCTAAATAGGTAGTTAGGTTCCTACCTACCTACGCGGGCACATAGCCATATAGCGTCTCCCGTTTATAATGTCTCCTTGCTGTCTAGTAACACTATTAAGCCACTTAGATATATTAGAATTAATCTATATTAACTCCTATATAGTTATACTAGATACTTCAATAGTCTTACTAGATAGTAAAAAGACAATTTCTACGTGATAGCGTATTATTATTATATTTAAAAAAACACCCCTTACGTGTGTAGTTGCCTATATAGAAGGGGGTATTCTTTAATATCGCCTCTAATATATTTTCTTATCTAATATATTTTTTAAGTATTATTAAGCCACGGGGGCATCCAGTACTAACGCTGCTGTAGACGTAAGTGACTAGTGACTTATTATTTCTAACAAGTCCTCTACTTAAGACTAAGAATCAGTCAACAGAATCAAAATACTCTATAAGTACTATTTACTAGCAGATATATAGTTAGAAGTAGTGTGTAGATTTATAATTCTCTCTCTACTAGCTAGACTTTTTAGGCTACTTAAATATCTCTACACTAGTGTTACGAACGCTACTATA
>NW_007930858.1:512896-514554 GCF_000280675.1 Beauveria bassiana ARSEF 2860
TCCTTTTTAGCTATTTTAAGCTCTTACTTAAAATATATATAATAATTAACTATTTAATAAAGCTAAGCTAGTAAAATACTTTATATATTATAATAAAAATCTATTATATACTAAGTATAATAAGAAGAATCTAAAGATAAAAGTTAATAAAAGGTAATATCTTTCTTTTAATAATAAAAATAAAGACCTTTTTTTATAGCTTATAGATTAAAAAAAATAGAATATAATAAAGCCTTATATTACTTAGACTTTTAAAAATATATTTTTAATCTTTATTTAGTTATATAATTAGTAAATATAATAAGCTATAATAATATAAAAGGGAAAACTACCTACTACTTAGATAGCCTATTTTAAAGGCTTTAAAGATAAAACTATTAAAAGAAAAGTATTATATTATAAATACTATAATATATATATAAGGCTAAGTAAGGTAAACTAAGGTTTAATATACTAGTACTTAAAAAAGATAAAGAGGTTATATAATTTCTATAAGATTAAGGACTTAAGCTATTAAGCTATTAATCTAAGAAGAAGGATCTAGGGGATTAAAAGTTAAACCTATTAATTTAGGTTTATAGTAAAGAGATAAATAGGTACTTAAGGAGGAGGTATTCTTATAGCTAAGTAGTTTAGATTTTTACTAATTAATTTAAGTAATACTAAGTAATTAGTATTAAGAGTTTTATTTTTAATAAAATTTTATAAAGATATTACTTAATTAGTTATTTTATAGTATTTAAACTTAACTTATTTTCTAAAAAATAGACTAACTATAGACTAAGGATAAGCTATTATTATACTATTTTAGTAGATTTAGCTAGTTAGTTATTATATAGCTATTATATAGCTATTATATAACTATTAAAGATACTAGCTATATTAGCTATATTAACTATTATATAACTACTATATATACTAGTTATATAAATTATTATATAATTATTATATATTTATATAAAAGAGAAAAACTTCTAGATATATTTTATATAGTTTTATAATAGCTACTAATTTAATCTAGTTAATATTCTATTTATATAAGTTTAAAATCTAGGCTAATAATTAATAAATATTAAGAAAGAAATTATATTAAGATTAAAATTTTATTAAAGTAGATTTTTATTATTTTCTTTTTTTTTACTTTCTTATCTAAACCCCTTCCCCCTTCTCTTCTCCTTAAGGTACCTTTAATATAACTACTACTAATACTAATACTAATACTAATACTAATACTAATACTAATACTAGTAACTAGCTAATACTATTACTATTACTATTGCTATTACTATTACTATTATTATTAAAGGTAGCTAAAAGAAGCCTCTAGTATATATATAGATAGTATTATAAACGAAGAAAGGATATAAAGCAGCTAAAGAGATAGCCTAAGGATATAACTAGGTAGGTACCTATAAAGTTACTAGATTAGGATAAGAGGTTATATAACTAAATTATTATAAAATATAATAAGCTAATTATAATCTATAAAAAAAAGAGTACTAAGATTACTAGTAATCTAAAATAATCTTAATCTATAATAAAGAAATAAATAAGTATTTAAAAAAAAGTATTTTTATAACTAAATAATCTAGATTTTTACTAATTAATCTAAGTAATATTAAATAATTAGTTTTATTTAATAAATTATCTTTAAAACC
>NW_007930858.1:514654-517326 GCF_000280675.1 Beauveria bassiana ARSEF 2860
CTTATAATTATAAAAAGTAATATAATAAAATAATAGCCTCCCCTTAGCCTAGGGCATCCTATATATAGTAGTAGGGGATTTTAACCTCTACTACCTATCTTAAGACCTTTATAAAAGGAAATTACTATAGGTAGATAAGATAATTAAGGCACTAGCCTAGATTAAGATAATACTAGTAACCCCCCTAAGTATAATAACCTAGTATTAGTATAATTAGTATACTAATACCCTAAACCTCCTTTAAATAGACCTTACCTTAAATATAAAATATAAAATACTAGACTAAGGCCTAACTAGCTTTAATTATACCTTATAACTACTTAAGCGATACTTTTATAAACTTAAAAATACTAAGCTTATAAAAAAGTAAAATAAAATTAATATCTTTATTATAAAAATAAAAGCTATAATATAGCTTTTAGCTAAGGCTAGCTTACTAATTAAAAACCTAGATAATATAAAAGCTATATATTAATAGTTATTAATAACTTTATAAGAAATTATATAGTATATAGTACTTAAAATAGCCCCCCCTTAGAGAATATAGACCTTTATAATAGGCTAAACTAGTATAAATAGCTATCTTAGATACTAAATAAATATAGTAAAAAGCCTAGAGAATATAGAACTAAGTAAATTAAGAGGTTATATAAAAGGTAAAGATAATATAGGCCTAAGCCTTAGCTATTATATAAAAAGTAGTATAGAAAATATATTTTAACTTACTTAGAAATATACTAGCCTTATAAAAATAATATAAATAAGTAAAGAAGTTTATTATAAAGTATATCTTTAATATTATATTATACCTAGACTAACTTAGCCTAGTAACCTTAATAATAACTAAAAAAGAAAAAGCTAAAATCCTAATAAAGAAGTTTTTTTTTAAACTAATAAAAGGCCTTAAGCTAAATATAAAAAAGATTAATATTAAAACTTTACTTATTTAAGACTTAATAAAGGTATTAATATAAGTTACTAAAGATAAAGTAATAAAAATACTAAGAAGATATATATTCTAGAATACTCTAGGCTTTAATAAGATCTTATATAGCTTCTTAAAAGTATTAAGCCCTTTAATTATTATTACCCTAATAAAGCTTTATAATACCTTCTTTAATATTAGTTATTTCTTAATATAGTATTATTTTAAGATTATAATAGTACTTTAAAAGCTAGGTAAGATATTTTTATAACTTTACTTAGTAAAAGGTTAAAAGCTAATTACTTTCCTTAATATTATAAGTAAACTATTAGAAAAGATATTAGCTATTTATATTAAAGTAATAATAAAGGTAAACTACCTCCTCTTTAATAGTTAAATAAGAAATAGAAAATAAAAATTAATAAAAATAATAATTATATTAATAATAAAAATAATTAAAATAACTTAAGTTAAAAATAAAGTAATATCTTTTTTATAGCTAAATATAACTAAGGTTTTTAATAATATAAATTATAAACTATTAGTTTAAGAGCTTTAAAACCTTAACTATTTAAAAAAGATTATTAAATTCTTAAAGTCTTTTTTAAGTAAAAGAATAGTTTAGTTTTAGATTAATAATAGTTTAATAATAAAATAATTAGTTAAGTAAAATATACCTTAAGGTTTATTATTATCTTTAATATTTTTTATATTATTTATAAGTTCTTTATATAAAGCTTTTAAAGTAATCTTAAAGTTATATATAATTAGGTTTATAAATAATATAAATCTTTTATTTATAAAAAAGAATTATAAAGATATTAAAGCCTAACTTAAGTTAATATAGTTTATTTATAAAAAGTAATTATATAAATATTATCTTAGTTTTTTAGTTCTAAAGTTTAACTTTTTATATTTTAAGTAAAAATATACTTTAAACCTAGGCCCTTTATAGCTTAGGACTAAAGAGGTTTACTTAATAACTTATATTAAGCTTTTAAAGGTAATAATATCTATTAGTCTTAAGTAGGGAAAGTAAGTTAAAGTAATAATAAAAAAAGCTTAGGTAATAATATAAACTTTAGGTATAATTATTAAGAAATTTTAAAAACTAAAAATAAAAGAAGCTAAAGACTAATACTTATAAAGAGTTTACTTAATTATATCTTTTAAAACTATTATATAATACTAGGCTATATTTAAGCTTATAATAAGCTTAGTATAGGTCTTATAAAGAATTTAGGTAAAGTACTTTAAAATAATAAAAAGAGCTTTTAAAACTATTTTAATATATTATATTAAGACTAAATTAAATATCTTTTTACTAAATATTTATTTTATAATAAAGAAAAATAGAACCTTAAATTAATAAAAAGCTTATAAGGCTATAGCTTAGTTTAAGTATATAATAGTTTAAGTATTATCCTTTATCTTAGTATAAAGATATAAAAATAAAAGGGTTAAATTACTATTATAAGACCTATATAAGGATATATTATAAATATTTAGTAAAAATCTAGAAAGGGACTAATATATATTAGGCTAGTAAATAGACTAAATATAATAAATAAAATAAGAATATAAAAAAACTAAAAATTAAAAATAAGTAAAATAAGTTATAATTTTCTTAGTTTATAAGCTTTTTTAGTTTTAATATAAAACTAAAATAGCTTTAGTACTTTCTTCTTTTTATTATATTAGCTTTATTTTTATTTAGTTATATATAAGTAAAATAAAACTTAATATA
>NW_007930859.1:0-7136 GCF_000280675.1 Beauveria bassiana ARSEF 2860
TAAAGTTAAAGATAGTATTTCTAATATAGGTGTGTTACTTACTTATTATTATTACCTACTTATTAACTATATTATTAGTTAATTTATCTTAAATATATATTTTATAAATAAAACTTTTAATAAAATATAATAATTTAAAAAAGAGAAGAATTAAATAAAAAAGCTTAAAATAATATTATTTTTTATAATTTTATATATAAACTAATAAAATTTAGATTCTTTTTTTAATATACTTACTAAATTATTTTTATTAATTTCTATTTTTCTTTATTATCTTAATATAATTTAAGCTTTTTTTAAATTATAAATATAAAGAAGCTTATATAATAATGAAAAGATATATAGATATCTTATATATCTTATATATCTACTATTTACTAATATTTTTTCTACTACTTTTACCTTACTCTAGGTTAGATGATCTCTAGTTAAGGTATAGATGAGCTGTACCCCCGTGCAGCTAAAGTCGACCCCTGCCGTTAGTTTCAGACCGACGTCCGGAGATTATAGCGGGAGCCTAGAGATTGCGGCTTGCAGCCGACTTCACGGTCCTTTGTGCTTTTGCCTAACTACAGGAAAGCCAACATAGATTTGGAGCATTCCTCTTTAGCAGTCTCTGTGACACAACTCTCCTCAGAGCAAGCTATTTCCGTCTGCTGTCACCAGTCTACTTGAATGTTCCTTCAACGCTAGCTGCTTGAAATGATTGGTATTCGCTTCTTGTGTTTTTACTTACTTGTTTACTTATTTACTCTCCACTTTAGTCGTACATACAAAACCGGCGGCTTCCCTTCTCCCGGAAACCGCTGCGTCGTTTCCACAAATGGAAACGCGCTGAGCAAAAGACCGAGCTTCTCGAATCCAAAACTCCGCGGGTCAAAGTCGGGCTGCCACTGTGTAATGAGCATTCCCAGACGGGCGACATTGGCCCACCCGTCGTCGTCGGACACGGCCTTTTTGATAAAGGGCGGGTCAGGGGCCGACTGCTTCGCGGTGGGCTGCTCCCTGCTGCGCGAGTGGGGACCCGGCGGCGAGGCGGTGTAGTCGGCATCGAGCGACGACAGGTTGTCAATGTAGATGAACTTGTCGCAGGCCGTGACGAGCGGCTTGGGCGCCTTGCGCTCGCCAAAGCCGTACACGACCAGGCCGGACTCGCGGATGCGGGACGCGAGGCGGGTAAAGTCGCTGTCGCTCGAGACGAGGCAGAAGCCGTCAAAGCGCTGCGTGTAGAGCAGGTCCATGGCGTCAATGACCATGGCCGCGTCGGTCGAGTTCTTGCCCTGCGTGTAGGAGAATTGCTGCACGGACTGGATCGAGTTTTCTAGAAGCCGCTCCTTCCAGCCCTTGAGGGAGTTGCCCGTCCAGTCGCCGTACGCGCGCTTCACAAAGGGGGTGCCGTACTTGGCAATCTCGGCGAGCAGCGCGCTGGCCATGCTTGGCTGCGCATTGTCGGCGTCGATGAGGACGGCGAGCTTGGCCAATTTCTCGCTGGCTGAGATGTGGTCCCCCGTGATTGGGCTCATGACCCAGCTGCTAGCCAGTTGAACGTGGGCGTTTTAGGGCAGAGTGATGTTGTGGTGGTGATTTATGGATTATGTTTGTATTTGCATGGTCTGTTTGCGTCCAATATAATTCACGATCGCGGGGGGGAGGCCTGAAAGCGGCCCCACCTATATTGACACTGCAGTGCCAGCAGAAACTCATTGGTGATGGTCAAACGATCGGACATGTACATGATTTAAGCTTGATATTTCGAACAAAGTTATTGAGGCATAGATCAATCGGATGGCAGAGACATCTGGGCGGATTTTCAGAGCCGCGTATAGTACCACGCTGTTCAAGACTAGACATCCACACCTCGACCTAATGGCGTCAAACTTTAGTTTAACTAGCTAGTCAATGTGTTTAGCTCTAGACGAATGGAGATCAAGTGAGCAATAAAAGCTTGAAAAGAGCGTCCAACTTTGACGATAACTGTCAATGCCGCATCATCTTGTCAAACAGCCTGCCGTTCAGTTCGGTAACCATGGTAATCCACGTTTAGTCAATCCATCAGGGTGAACTGAGACAACCCCGCAGATTGACGGAGTGGATTAGAGTGACGTAGATCGTGAAGCTTACTTGGAAGCTCGGCCAGGGGCGCCAGCTCTCTCTCCTCAATCTCGCCGCATCGCTACCATAGATTCAGCCATCCCACGCTCTGATTCCGAGGCTTCATTCATCTCATTTGAATTGACCCAGCTCGAGCTGCATCACCCATCAAAAGCGTCACCAGCTACTCATCACGCGCCCGCTATGCCAGGCAAGTAGTGCTCAGACACGACGTGGGTCGTGTGACCCCTAACAACAAGCAGATACGGCAAGATACCCCGGCACCCTAGCCCTCGATTCTTCCAAAGCAAGCTTTGCGTTCAAATATACCTCCGTTTTTGCGAGCGACACCAATTGGATCGGCATCTACTATGCCTACGGGGGCGGGCCCGACCACGGCGAGTATGTGCAGGATTCGCTGACCTGGGCCTGGGCGCCTGCAAAGGGCGGAACCGTCTCAGTGTCGCCCGACAAGCTGCGAAGCGGTACATACAAGGCGTATCTGCTGGCCGAGGGCGGGTACAAGCTGCTCGCGAAGCCAATCATCGTCAACCTGGGCAGTCGTAGCGATCTGGCCCTCTTTACCGACTCATTCACCACGCACAATGCCCGTCAGGGAGAGGCATTCACGGCCAATGTGGGCAACCTGGTCAACCGAGCTGGTGATCCGCGCACGCACTTTTCTGCAGAGGAGCTTGAAAGTTGGGCCGAGGTGGATGAGCAGGGCATCATCTCTGGAGTTCCGCCGGCCGATGCCAGTGACACGACGCTCCATGTGCGAATCCAAAACGATGGAACGATAGTGAGGCTGAGAGTCTTGATACCGGTCCGAAAACACAACGAGCCGTTGGTTGAACAGCTGCGCGTTTTGAGCTTTAACCTCTGGGTGGGCGGCCAGCCGGTGAACAACCATCACGAAAAGCAGATTCGTTTCCTTGCGCGGGAAAACATTGACATTGTGGGAATGCAGGAAAGCGGCGGGGGACACGGAATCCGACTCGCTCGCGCACTTGGCTGGCACTCTTGGCAAGGCCCGGATGTGGCCATTGTCACTCGCTACCCCATCGCCGAGGTTCTCGAAGCTCCCGCCAAGTCTGGCGCCGTCCGCATCAGCCTCGACGGGACCAAGAGCGACATTGTATTCTGGAACTGTCATCTAGGCTACGATCCGTACGGGCCGTACGACTTTTGCTTTGACCACATGAGCTTCGACAAGGTCATGCAGCGCGAGGCGCAATCAGGCCGAACGCCGGAAATCACTGCCATCATGGAGAGCATAAAGGGCGACGTTGCCAACGCCGACAACGTGCCTCTCTTCTTCACGGGCGACTTTAACGCGCCCTCTCACCTCGACTGGATCGACGCCACAAAGGACCAGCACTGCGGCGTGGGCTACACGGAGTGGCCAACGTCCAAGCGTCCTGCCGATGCTGGGCTGGTCGACTCGTACAGAGTTGCGCACCCGGATCCCGTGTCTCAGCCGGGCATCACGTGGTCCCCCATCTACCTCGAGAATAATGGCAGAAAAGAGCCCATGGACCGCATCGACTTTGTGTACCACAAGGGGAAAAAGCTGGTCGTAAAGAGTTCAAAGGCACTGGTTGTCGGGAAGCCAACTGCTCAGCCCAACCATGCTGATAATGAGTGGACGTCGGATCATAAAGCTGTGCTGACGGTTTATAAGATCATGGCATAGATTCGGCTTACAAGGAAAAATGTTGATGCACGAATGGTGACTGTGCATCTACAGTCGTCATGCGGCGGCTCCGCTTCTCGTCTGGGAGTAAAATGCAGTCATCTACAACAACAGAGCAGGAACATATAGAAACTTACATCTATCTATTCGTATTCGTCTTTAAGTGAGCCATCAGTCCAAATGGCGATTATCATCCAGGCCTCGCTGTGCAAGTGGCCTTGCAACGAGCAGCTAAAATTTGGGCCAACAGTGCTATACTTTAACAGGCCAAAACCACGACAGTTCTCAATTATTACGAGGGGCAGCTGCCACAGTCTGTTGCGAGGCCACACTAAGGTGATCAAACGACCTCTGGACATGAAATCGACATTGAACACTCGAATTATATGTATTTCGAGTCTCGCGAGAGACACGACACCGTGAAGAAGACGCGACCGGTGCCGAGGATGCCAAGTCCTTCCGCAGAGCGCGATGCCAGGTCTTACTGTCACCACAAAACGAAAACCAAAATATACAACGCTGAATCAGTTAGTCAGGCACATTAATGCAAACTAATTTGAAAGGCTTGGTTGACGAAAAGTGTTACAGCAACCAAGTTGCCTCGCATAATTCTGCTGACGGCTTATTTTCAAAGGAGTAAATTTCAACAAGGCTCATAAAGTAAAGTTTCTTTGCACATGTATTTTACATTCTCATGCCCGCCAAGCCCCATATTTCGGGTCTCGTCTCTGCGGCATTGCTGGCTGGTTTCCGTTCAACGCATCCAAAAAGGATCCATAACCTGCTCAATAATTGCCGGATCAAACAATTGCCACGAATAGTCCAAGCCTTGGCCCATGTCTAGTGGAACTTGGGTCGCCGTAGAAGGACTCGGTGTACGAAGAGAATCCAGCTGCTGCTCAAGTCGTGCGGCCAGCTTTTCGCGCAAGCAGGGCTTCGGCTCGTTTGTATCGCGCAATAACTCCATGTGTATGCGTATGTTTTGAAAATCTATCACAAGTCAGCTTCGATGAAACGGTTTCGCGCAACGAAATTCACCAGTACCATCCTGCTCTCCTGCACCGGCTTCCACGCCTTGCAAAACGATGAGGGCTGCCCAGGTAATCATGACTAGATCCCAGTTGGACCATATTGACTTGTCGTTGAGGTGAAGCTTCAGCGTCGCCCTGGCAGAGACTAGCAGCTCGTGCTGTTCATGCAACGTGATGCTATTCGACTGCAGGTTACAGCCACGAGCTGGGTGGTAGATGGAGAGCACCACGAGGCGGTGCAGCGCGTGTTGGCGAAAGACGGGCGTACGCTGCTCATCAGTGATATTCCCAGTCTTGGCAAACTCGACGAGCCAGTCGTCCAGATTTCGCGCCCAGTCTCTGATGACTGCGGCATCAATCGGCGTAAAGGGGATGCACGGGGGTGCGCTCGTGCTGGTGTTGCGCGTGATGCACGACCAGATGGTGGGCAGGCCGCGGCCGCAGAACCGCGACAGACCCGTGTGCATCATCCGCGACAGCCGATAGAGAGGATCGTGGTGCGGAATCTGCAGCGCCGCAAAGGGCGGTTCGATAGGCACCACGGGACACGTCAGATGCAACGATGCGTGCTCCAAGTCGACAATCTGCACGCCCTTGAGAATCTTGGGCCAGTCAAAGACGTCTTCGTCAATCTGCGACGGGCAGTGCTCGAGGATCAAGTTGTAGGCGGTGGATATCCAGAGCCCGGTTTCGCGCACTTTGGCTTCGTTGAGCAGGCTCGCGAGCACCAGGCCGAGCACGGAGTGAAAGGCAATGGTCTCGGAAGTGGCAGGATTGCCAAACGGGATGGCGAGCTCGCTGCCTGGTATGCTCAGTTGCGAAATGGCGCAACTCAGCACTTTAAAGTAGCCTGGCGCGAGCGCTGCATGCTCAGCAGATCCTCGGATGCTCGAGCAGTAGAGCATGGATGCCAGCAGCAGGGGTTGCGGTGCTGAAAAGATTTGCTTGTCGGGCAGGAAATGAAGCCCAGGCATCTTGTCATGAAATCTATAACCTCATCAGCGACTAATCTTTGCCCCGCCCGGGGAACGAAAAGCCCTCGTACGTCTGCCACAGGTACCGTATGATATTCTGATTCCAAAGCACCGCGTCGCGAGGCCCAGTCGTGCACCGCTCGAGACTCGCCACCGCATCCCACAGTCGCTGGAGCTGGCCCTCGCCCGAGCTGTCCGGCTGGACGGGCGCATCCTGACTCGTCGGCGTGGCCAGCAGTGGTTTCGCGCTGAGCTCGTCGGCCCTCTCCGCGCCAGCAAGCCCGAGGTGGTCCTCAATCACCTTGACGCGCCGTAAAATATCGCGCGTCACGTCGTACGAGGCCATCTCGGCCAGCGGCATCGAGGCCGGCACCATGACCGCAGAGGCATTCGCCCTGGGCACAAAGATGCAGGGAAGCCCGGCGCGCTCACAGCGGCGGCACGTGCTGCCCGAGTCGATCCTGCACTTCATCTTTTGCCTGCGACAGTTGACTAGACGGGGTATCAGCACACCTGGGAATCCCGTCCGTATATTGTCCCGCGCCTGACTAGGTACCAAACACCGGGGTGCTCACTGCAGGCTTTGCGTGCCTTGGGCTCTCCTGCTTCGTCTTCCATTTTAGCGGCGCGGCGCCCAGGTGGGCTGCTCTCTCGGCGTCATGCAAATGAGTGAGAGGGCTGCGCTGAGCTCAAGACTAGAACGTGATGCAGATATACGTTCAAGAAGCTATATCGTGCTTGACGTACTGTGCGCCGACCGTCTATGCTGACTTGATTGATGGCAATAGCAAGGCCTGAGATGATGTGTTTCTGCGGAGTTGGGGATTGAGGGCGGCGAGACTCCACCACCACCAAGAGTTCACACCACACTGTGCCACGCTTACTACGGAGCTGAGGGCGGATGGGTTGTGCGGCACGCGCGATAGGTGCTAAAAGCAAGATTCAGTGTCCAAAACATTCGGAAATGCTTTGCTTCATGGGCAGATGGTCAGTTCTTTGAGGATAAGGCGGACGATGTAAAACCCCCATAAATAGCCAGAGAGAATCAACGGGGCCAGTGGACACTGTACCCGGCAATTCTCGGTGATTCCGGCGTTGCTCTACTTCTACAGGTTACTTCTGCTGCCATTGCCGTATGGCGTTTTCTAGAGCGGAACGTAAGACTTACGCGGGGATGGGCGCCTATACAGTACATAGAAGGTAGCTTCGATAAAACGAGACACTCTTAATTTCCTATCTAAAAGAGCCGAATTATAGGAAAGAAAGTAAAGTAATACAAATAAAATATAGGTAATAATCTATTATTAGATAAATTTTTCTATATTTAGTCCTAACGTGGTTAAT